>NW_027197264.1:52500-65008 GCF_038502225.1 Cherax quadricarinatus | reverse complement strand
GCTACAAGACACCCATTGCACCACAAGACGGGCTGTATCATTCTTTTCAAATCCTTTCTCAAGGCCATCATTTCATCAGCGATCACTCGCTCCTGGAATGATTCGAGTTTTGAACAGAGATTCTCGAAATACGATCATTGGATATATAAATTTAATTAACCAAATGAAAATATTGGTAAACAGGATTTTAATCCTACCAACTACGAGTCATTAAGGCCAAACGTAAGTTTTTCCACAACCAGACAATATTTTAATCTCTAAAATAGGGATTCAATTAAGTTTAACATATACAGTATACAATGACAGTTACATACCTCTCTGTGTGTATATATATATATATATTCTTTTTTTTCAACAAACCGGCCGTATCCCACCAAGGCACGGTGGCCCAAAAAGAAAAACGAAATTTTCTCATTTTAAATTTAGTAATTTATACAGGAGAAGGGGTTCCTAGCCCCTTGCTCCCGGCATTTTAGTAGCCTCTTACAACACGCATGGCTTAAGGAAGGAAGAATTCTGCTCCACTTCCCCATGGACAATATATATATATATATATATCCTGCGTTCTGGATCCCACCACCTCGGCTATCTTAAACTTCAACCTGCATCCTATAAGCATCTCATTATAAAATAAAGTGCATATCTATACCATTGACAGTGAAGATAATGGTAGGGGACAGTTTTTAATCTGGGGTAGGAATAAAATTCAAGCTGAAATAGGAATTCAAGTCAAGCTTGTGAAACAAGCAGAAACTGTGGTAAATTACTTGTAGATCAGAAAGCAACAGACTCCCGTCACCACTATCACTACCACCATCACCACCACCAAGCCACACACCACAATGCTCACAATAAATTCCGTTTGTTCGCTAATCCCAGAGATTAATTCTGAATTCAGTTTGCGTACAGAATTACTTGCCGTTATGGTCGTGTGCCAATTGTCGTGTAAATGAGACCAAATGCTCCGGTGAGTGGCAGAGAGAGAGAGAGAGAGAGAGAGAGAGAGAGAGAGAGAGAGAGAGAGAGAGAGAGAGAGAGAGAGAGAGAGAAATTTTATTTCTGTCTCATAACAATAAAAAGGCTTTCAAATGAGATATATATAGCAGCTCTTAGCGTGTAAATAACACTGGAAACCTTAAACTAACCTTGTAAAAATAAAAGACAGGACCTCAGGTTCATAAAAATACGAGATATTGAAACATGATACCTAATTACCGTAGAGTTTCATTCAATGCGAGATACTGAAACATGGTATCTAGTTACCGTAAAGTTTAGTACCAGTGTGATTAAGTTTATTCACTATATCGTAACGACACGACTGCACTCAAATCGTGTTGTTACAGTTTCGTGAGACAAGGTAGTGGCTTTGAAGGGACCTGAGCTAGAGGCCGCAATAACCATGCTTGTGTAGTATGTCTGTAAAAACCTGCATTTGTGGTCACAGTGGTGGCCCATAATAATTAAAAATAATGAATAATAACAATGAAAAATAATAATGAATAATAAAGAATTATTGATAATGGTAATTTTATAATAAAATTATTATTATTATTAATTATAAATTACCCCTGAAGGAAGACCTTTAATTGCCAAAACATATTTTTTTCACTCGCTATTCTTTCATTCACAATTTGAAAAGGTCTATTCCGACAGGTTTAAAAGTTTTAACTCTTGTTTATGGTAAACAGGACCAGATTCTTGAAAAAACTGGCATTTAACATGCCAATTTTTCAAGAATCTGGTCGTGTCCCATGACCAGAGTTATTAAGCCCATTCCCGCAGTGACTCGGATAACATCTGTAAACCTACACTAGCCAAGTTTCAAGCCTTGAAGAAGGTTCCTCATAATCTGACGACAGTGGAGAATGAAATTGAAATCCGTAGGTGCGGATCTGAGCATTTTATATGTAAAACAGTGTGAATATCTTGGTATTCACGTGAAATCAAGATAGATTAATTTTTACGTTTTTTTTTTATTCGTAGGGCCAGGAGAGTGTATATTACGTTTTGTCTGTGTGCTGGAAAAATGGTTGCAGCAAAACTGGAAAGAGAAATCTTGGAATTATTGGAGTCCTTGCCACAACTATGCTATGTCTCATCTGATCGTTGGAATCAGATCAGTTACCGGAGAATGACTTTCCTGATCGGTTTCAAACTTTCACAGTTGGTTGGATCTGACAAAAAAAAAAAAAAAAAAAAAAGGCTTGGCACTCATTTTGAGTCGTGTTAATTTTAATTTGTCATTTTTATTAAATAAATGGTTTTCCATGTAATAACAAGACAATCTCTTTTACGATGGGTTTCAAACCCCAAACCCTATTTGGAAATATTTTTGTGTTGATTTTAGGCTGTAACGGTGCCAATTTGTCTATTTTTAAAATCCAAAAGTAATGGAATTTCATAAATAAAAATATTTTTTTAGAGGACTAAAGTAAGTTTAAAACAGTATATAACACAGACAAATATTCTCAAAAAAATCGCGTTCTCATGGAGTTTTTTTTTTCATTTTATGAGGATAGACTTTTCTATTTTCAGGAACCTTGTCTCTGGGATAAGAGAATGACTGTTCAGTTTAGCCTCAGATCAGCAGTTTCTTAGTGGAAGCATCGAATTAGACCTGGGCTGTATATGTCCTGATTTCCCGTTTATTTTACTGAAGGAACTGGGATGTTAATTTCGATGTGATGACTAGTGAATGGCGCCTCTGAATGGCCGCACTCTGCACTATTCCAATCGCGGAGATGCCTTGGTGATCGCACAAAGACCTCAATACATATATTAAATATTATAAACCAGTTATATAGAATTAATTTACAACTTCCAATTAGTAACTGATTTCTGATAAAAATATGACAGTAACAGCATCAAAAATCCCTATTCCAAAAAAAAAAAAAAAAAAAAAAATCGGAAAAAACAAATCAATGCCGACTATACAACACATGTGGAAAATTAATTTTAAGTTGTGTACAGCGTGTGCAGCAACAGCGCTGGTGCTGCACACGCTGCTGCACACGGTGCTGCACACGCTGCTGCACATGCTGCTGCACACGCTGCTGCACACGCTGCTGCACACGCTGCTGCACACGCTTCTGTACACGCTTCTGCACATGCTGCCGCACACGCTGCTGCACACGCTGCTGCACACGCTTCTGTACACGCTTCTGCACATGCTGCTGCACACGCTGCTGCACACGCTGCACACGCTTCTGCACACGCTGCTGCACACGCTGCCGCACACGCTGCTGCACACGCTGCTGCACACGCTTCTGTACACGCTTTTGCACATGCTGCTGCACACGCTTCTGTACACGCTTCTGCACACGCTGCTGCACACGCTGCTGCACACGCTGCTGCACACGCTGCTGCAAACGCTTCTGCACATGCTGCTGCACACGCTGCTGCACACGCTGCTGCAAACGCTTCTGCACATGCTGCCTCACACGCTGCTGCACACGCTTCTGTACACGCTTCTGCACATGCTGCTGCACATGCTGCTGCACACGCTGCTGCACACGCTTCTGTACACGCTTCTGCACACGCTGCTGCACACGTTGTTGCACACGCTTTTGTACACGCTGCTGCACACCCTGCTGCACACGCTTTTGTACACGCTTCTGTACACGCTTCTGTACACGCTGCTGCACACGCTGCTGCACACGCACTGCTGCACACGTTGCACACGCTGTTGCACACGCTGCTGCACACGCTGCACACGCTGCTGCACACACACTGCTGCACACGTTGCACACGCTTCTGCACACACTGCCGCACACGCTGCTGCACACGCTGCTGCACACGCTGCTGCACACGTTGTTGCACACGCTGCTGCACACGTTGCACACGCTGCTGCACACACACTGCTGCACACGTTGCACACGCTTCTGCACACACTGCCGCACACGCTGCTGCACACGCTGCACACGCTTCTGCACACGCTGCTGCACACGCTGCCGCACACGCTGCTGCACACGCTGCTGCACACGCTTCTGTACACGCTTTTGCACATGCTGCTGCACACGCTTCTGTACACGCTTCTGCACACGCTGCTGCACACGCTGCTGCACACGCTGCTGCACACGCTGCTGCAAACGCTTCTGCACATGCTGCTGCACACGCTGCTGCACACGCTGCTGCACACGCTTCTGCACATGCTGCTTCACACGCTGCTGCACACGCTTCTGCACACGCTTCTGCACACGCTGCTGCACACGTTGTTGCACACGCTTTTGTACACGCTGCTGCACACCCTGCTGCACACGCTTCTGTACACGCTGCTGCACACGCTGCTGCACACGTTGCACACGCTGTTGCACACGCTGCTGCACACGCTGCACACGCTGCACACGCTGCTGCACACACACTGCTGCACACGTTGCACGCGCTTCTGCACACGCTGCTGCACACGCTGCTGCACACGTTGTTGCACACGCTGCTGCACACGTTGCACACGCTGCTGCACACACACTGCTGCACACGTTGCACACGCTTCTGCACACACTGCCGCACACGCTGCTGCACACGCTGCTGCACACGCTGCTGCACACGCTGCCGCACACGCTGCTGCACACGCTGCTGCACACGCTGCTGCACACGCTGCCGCACACGCTGCTGCACACGCTGCTGCACACGCTGCCGCACACGCTGCCGCACACGCTGCTGCACACGCTGCTGCACACGCTGCCGCACACGCTGCCGCACACGCTGCTGCACACGCTGCTGCACACGCAGCCGCACACGCTGCCGCACACGCTGCTGCACACGCTGCTGCACACGCCGCCTGGCCAGAAGGTAAAGTTAAATCTTAGCGTTACTGGATTCACAAGTTTTAGAAATCAAATTACTGCTGTTACTGTGTCATGGTGCTGTTACGGCTGTTACTGTGTCATGGTGCTGTTACTGTGTCATGGTGCTGTTACTGCTGTTACTGTGTCATGGTGCTGTTACTGTGTCATGGTGCTGTTACTGCTGTTACTGTGTCATGGTGCTGTTACTGTGTCATGGTGCTGTTACTGTGTCATGGTGCTGTTACTGCTGTTACTGTGTCATGGTGCTGTTACTGCTGTTACTGTGTCATGGTGCTGTTACTGTGTCATGGTGCTGTTACTGCTGTTACTGTGTCATGGTGCTGTTACTGCTGTTACTGTGTCATGCTGCTGTTACTGCTGTTACTGTGTCATGGTGCTGTTACTGCGTCATGCTGCTGTTACTGTGTCGTGGTGCTGTTACTGCTGTTACTGTGTCATGCTGCTGTTACTGCTGTTACTGTGTCATGGTGCTGTTACTGTGTCATGCTGCTGTTACTGTGTCATGGTACTGTTACTGCTGTTACTGTGTCATGGTACTGTTACTGCTGTTACTGTGTCATGGTGCTGTTACTGTGTCATGGTGCTGTTACTGTGTCATGGTGCTGTGTCATGCTGCTGTTACTGCTGTTACTGTGTCATGGTGCTGTTACTGCGTCATGCTGCTGTTACTGTGTCGTGGTGCTGTTACTGCTGTTACTGTGTCATGGTGCTGTTACTGCTGTTACTGTGTCATGGTGCTGTTACTGCTGTTACTGTGTCATGGTGCTGTTACTGTGTCATGGTGCTGTTACTGCTGTTACTGTGTCATGCTGCTGTTACTGCTGTTACTGTGTCATGGTGCTGTTACTGCTGTTACTGTGTCATGGTGCTGTTACTGCGTCATGCTGCTGTTACTGCTGTTACTGTGTCATGGTGCTGTTACTAATGTTACTGTGTCATGGTGCTGTTACTGTGTCATGGTGCTGTTACTGCTGTTACTGTGTCATGGTGCTGTTACTGCGTCATGGTGCTGTTACTGTGTCATGGTGCTGTTACTGTGTCATGGTGCTGTTACTGCGTCATGGTGCTGTTACTGTATCAGGGTGCTGTTACTGTGTCATGGTGCTGTTACTGTGTCATGGTGTTGTTACTGTGTCATGGTGCTGTTACTGATGTTGCTGTGTCATGGTGCTGTTACTGTGTCATGGTGCTGTTACTGCGTCATGGTGCTGTTACTGCGTCATGGTGCTGTTACTGTGTCATGGTGCTGTTACTGCTGTTCCTGTGTCATAGTGCTGTACTGCTGTTAATGTGTCATGGTGCTGTTACTGTGTCATGGTGCTGTTACTGTGTCATGGTGCTGTTACTGTGTCATGGTGCTGTACTGCTGTTACTGTGTCATGGTGCTGTTACTGTGTCATGGTGCTGTACTGTTGTTACTGTGTCATGGTGCTGTTACTGTGTCATGGTACTATACTGCTGTTACTGTGTCATGGTGTTGTACTGCTGTTACTGTGTCATGGTGCTGTTACTGTGTCATGGTGCTGTTACTGCTGTTACTGTGTCATGGCGCTGTTACTGCTGTTACTGTGTCATGGTGTTGTACTGCTGTTACTGTGTCATGGTGCTGTACTGCTGTTACTGTGTCATGGTGCTGTTACTGCTGTTACTGTGTCATGGCGCTGTTACTGCTGTTACTGTATCATGGTGCTATTAATGTTTGTTGCTACTGTGTCATGGTGTTGTTACTGTGTCAAGGTGCTGTTACTGTTTGTTGTTACTGATGTTACTGTGTCAAGGTGCTGCTACTGTTTGTTACTGCTGTTACTGTGCCATGGTGCTGTTACTGTGTCAAGGTGCTGTTACTGTTTGTTACTGCTGTTACTGTGTCATGGTGCTGTTACTGTTGTTACTGTTTGACATGGTGCTGTTACTGTTTGTGGTGCTGCTGTTACTGCTACGGTTTGTCATGCTACTGTTACTGTTTGTGGTGATGCTGGGGTTACTGCTGTTACTGTGATGATGCTACCGTTACTGCTGTTACTGTCTGTGATGATGCTGGCGTTACTGCTGTTACTGTCTGTGATGATGCTGGCGTTACTGCTGTTACTGTCGTTGATGATGCTGGCGTTACTGCTGTTACTGTCTGTGATGATGCTGGCGTTACTGCTGTTACTGTCGTTGATGATGCTGGCGTTACTGCTGTTACTGTCTGTGATGATGCTGGCGTTACTGCTGTTACTGTGATGCTGGCGTTACTGCTGTTACTGTGATGCTGGCGTTACTGCTGTTACTGTCTGTGATGATGCTAGCATTACTGCTGTTACTGTCTGTGATGATGCTGGCGTTATTGCTGTTACTGTCTGTGATGATGCTAGCGTTATTGCTGTTACTGTCTGTGATGATGCTAGCATTACTGCTGTTACTGTCTGTGATGATGCTGGCGTTATTGCTGTTACTGTCTGTGATGATGCTGGCGTTACTGCTGTTACTGTCTGTGATGATGCTAGCATTACTGCTGTTACTGTCTGTGATGATGCTAGCGTTATTGCTGTTACTGTCTGTGATGATGCTGGCGTTACTGCTGTTACTGTGTGATGATGCTGGCGTTACTGCTGTTACTGTCTGTGATGATGCTGGCGTTACTGCTGTTACTGTCTGTGATGATGCTGGCGTTACTGCTGTTACTGTCTGTGATGATGCTGGCGTTACCGCTTTTACTGTCTGTGATGATGCTGGCGTTACTGCTGTTACTGTCTGTGATGATGCTGGCGTTACCGCTTTTACTGTCTGTGATGATGCTGGCGTTACTGCTGTTACTGTCTGTGATGATGCTGGCGTTACTGCTACTGCTGTTCGTTTTGTTGCTGTCTGTGGTGCTGGCGTTGCTGCTACTGCTGTTCGTTCTGTTGCTGTCTGTGGTGCTGGCGTTGCTGCTACTGCTGTTCGTTCTGTTGCTGTCTGTGGTGCTGGCGTTGCTGCTACTGCTGTTCGTTCTGTTGCTGTCTGTGGTGCTGGCGTTGCTGCTACTGCTGTTCGTTCTGTTGCTGTCTGTGGTGCTGGCGTTGCTGCTACTGCTGTTCGTTCTGTTGCTGTCTGTGGTGCTGGCGTTGCTGCTACTGCTGTTCGTTCTGTTGCTGTATGTGGTGCTGGCGTTGCTGCTACTGCTGTTCGTTCTGTTGCTGTCTGTGGTGCTGGTGTTGCTGCTACTGCTGTTCGTTCTGTTGCTGTCTGTGGTGCTGGTGTTGCTGCTACTGCTGTTCGTTCTGTTGCTGTCTGTGGTGCTGGCGTTGCTACTACTGCTGTTCGTTCTGTTGCTGTCTGTGGTGCTGGCGTTGCTGCTACTGCTGTTCGTTCTGTTGCTGTCTGTGGTGCTGGCATTGCTGCTACTGCTGTTCGTTCTGTTGCTGTCTGTGGTGCTGGCGTTGCTGCTACTGCTGTTCGTTCTGTTGCTGTCGGTGGTGCTGGCGTTGCTGCTACTGCTGTTCGTTCTGTTGCTGTCTGTGGTGCTGGCGTGCTGCTACTGTTCGTTCTGTTGCTGTCTGTGGTGCTGGCGTGCTGCTACTGTTCGTTCTGTTGCTGTTTGTGGTGCTACTGGCGTTGCTGCCGTTGTTAATGCTGGTGTTACTGTTACTTGCTGCTGCTAGTGTTGCTACTGCTCCTGTTGCTGTTTGTGATCCAGTTGATTCTGCTGTTGCTCTTCCTGTTGCTGTTATTTCTCTTGGTGTTGCTGCTACAGTTTCCTGTAGTTGCAATGGCGCTGCAGCGGTTGTATTTACTACTGCTACTGACGCTCTTCTTGCAGGTGGTACAGCAGATGGTACTGTAGGTGGCACTACAGCTGGTACTGCAGCTGATAGTGCAGCTGCTATTGGTGCTAGTAGTGCAGCTGGTAGTGCAGCTGGTAGTACAGTTGGAAGTCCAGCTGGTGGTGCAGCTGGTAATACAGCTAGCAGCTAGTAGTGCTGCTAGTAGTGCAGCTGGTAGTGCAGCTGGTGGTGAGGTAGTATTGCAACTGGTAGTGCAGCTGGTAGTGCAATTGGTAGTGAAGCTGGTGGTGCATGCAGCTGCTAGTCCAGCTGGTGGTACAGCTGGTATTGGAGTTGGCAGTACAGCTAGTAATGCAGCTGGTACTGCAGCTGATTCCCTTCTGCTGCAATTTCTGTTGATTTTAATGGTGCTACTTATGCTGCTATTACAATGCTGCTGCTGTTTCTGTTATTACTACTACCGCTAATGCTGCTGCTGCTCTGTTACTGCTACAAGCACTGCTATTACTTATGTTACTACTACTGCTTCTGTTACTGTTACTATACGCTACTGCTGCTGATACTTCTAATACAGCTGACACTACTTGTTTAAAAAATATAAAATAAATTATAATATAAACACGAAAAAGAATTTTTAATTGTTACATATATTTTTTACTGTTATTTAAATAAACTGACAAGAATTTCCGTTTTCGGTCGACAATTTTAATTCAGGTTTAGAAATTCCCAGTTAAAAATAGTATTAACGAAAGATTTAAAACAAACTTACACACACACACACACACACATATTATATATATATATATATATATATATATATATATATATATATATATATATATATATATATATATATATATGTATATATATATATATATATATATATGTATATATATATATATATATAGTGGACCCCCGGTTAACGATATTTTTTCACTCCATAACTATGTTCAGGTGCCAGTACTGACCGAATTTATTCCCATAAGGAATATTGTGAAGTAGATTAGTCCATTTCAGACCCCCAAACATACACGTACAAACGCACTTACATAAATACACTTACATAATTGGTCGCATTCGGAGGTAATCGTTATGCGGGGGTCCACTGTATATATTATATATATATATATATATATATATATATATATATATATATATATATATATATATATATATATATATATATATATATATTGTACATTCCGGAGTTCCTAGAAAATTTTCCTAGGAAAATATTTGACATTGGGATGAGTATCTTTGGCCAGCTTCCCTGTTATTACAGATGTCTCTCCCCTATAATGAGTTTATTTTAATGAGCCCCGTTTCCTTTACACAACTTTTTAGAAGTCTCCCCTCTATATGGCACCGTGTTCTCTAGTAATTTAAAGGGACATGTTGTCCCAGGCGGGGAGGATATAATTGCCAGTGATTTCTATATCACTGACAATATATTGAAAGTTATAGATATCATAGTGGAATATGACCGAATTTTTTATTATTGCCACGTTAATTTCGTTTAGGCTATTACAGTATTAGCGCTTGTGGGATTTTTCTAATGGTATAATATTCATCTTTCTTGCTATGGTAGTGTTGGTGCTGGTCACTTCCGGTGTCCTCTCCTTTCACCCTCCTTCACTCCAGTAAAGGTGGTCCTCTGGGAACATCATTTGCTGGACACCCTCCTCTTTTCTGCAATTTTTCAAGCTCCTGATGATGTGATTGCAACACGAAAGGCCTAGATCTGTCATTCTCCTCCCCCCGTGGTTATTTTGCATTATTATATATATATATATATATATATATATATATATATATGCAAGACAAGCCACGGGGGTGGAAATCTTTAGCTCAAGTACTTTCACACTTCTCAGTGCGTCATCAGGAGCTGTGCAATGTTGCAAGAGAGCAACTAAAACATGGAGAGACTTCTCAAAGTAGCATAGTGAGGATGTGTCACCAGTCACGGTTACCCTTAATATGTGGTTAGTGGCGGGTGGCAGCCCCACCCTACTGCCGTCCTACTCCATATGGTGTGTAGGGGACCCCATATGGGGTATGAAATTATAAGATACAATAGCCAGCCCCAAGCTTTTTCTAGTCGTTTATTACAGGTCATGTAGTTTGAGAAAATACGTTTCTCACTGAATATTATACACATGGATTGCTATTATTCTATGTAGCCTTTTTAAATAATAAAAGAAAGGAATAGAATTTGCTCTTTGTCCATTTAAATGTCCTGGGATACTCGAATGTTCTGTCGACGTACTCAGAAGTATCTCTTCCTAAATATTGCCTACTATTCTCCTCAGTGTTAGTTAATATATCTTACTTGGGAATCTTCTATGCCCTTCTGAAAATATTTCTATTATCTAAATTTCAAATTTTTAATAATAACCTTTAACCTCTCCTTGTGTTATCTCGTAATCTTGTGTGCTTGTCACTGTATGCTACACTAACAGCTAAACACCTTATATAACTATCACAACTGACGTGGTATGACGTTTGGTACATAGATATTGGACGGGCGTCACCAATCCATCATCCACCTGGCATAATGAACAATCCTGTGATTTTGTATAGCATTGTTGTTTAAGATTGTGTACAACAGACTTTACTAAATAGCTGTCGAGCTTGTATAACCCATAATTTTTAATTATATACTGTATTCCTTTCATGTTTCAAGAGGGAAGATTCAATTATGTTTCTTCCCATGACAGAACTGTTTGGTACTATAATCTGGGCAACATCCTACCCCGGTGGGTGAATACATGCACTAACGTGGTTAAAGATAGCATTCGACTCCTGCCCTGTCGTGAGTATTTATGTTGCGCTATTCTGGTTTCCAGAAATTTACCTGTTTGACCGATATATGAGAGAGGACAATGAGTACATGGGACCTTGTAAACTCCACCAACTTTGTTGGAGGATGTGTTTTAACCGTGACTGGTGACACATCCGCACTACGCTACCTTAAGAAGTCTCTCCCTGCGTTAGTTGCTCTTTTACAACATTGCATAGCTCCTGATGACGCACTGAGAAGTGTGAAAGTACTTGAGCTAAAGATTTCCGCCCCCCTCCCTTCCGTGGCTTGTCTTGCATAGTTAAGATCGCCTGTCTGCGATTGTTTGCATATATATATATATATATATATATATATATATATATATATATATATATATATATATATATATATATATATATATATATATATATATATATATGTGTGTGTGTGTGTGTGTGTGTGTGTCAGTAACAAAAACAAATGTTCTGCCACCTGTTAATTTCGATGTGACTTAAATTTTTTTTTAAAGATTCCTTGCAAAAGAAATGGCGGAATTATTCATGCTTGTCATTACACATGTAATTACCGGAATTCATAAAAAATTATTACGGTAGATGACATGGATGCGTGGGTTTGATAAAGGTATGTTAATTGGGGCTTGTAATTTACTGATTAGAAAAATGTAAAATTGGATCAGTGTTTTGTGTGTAGTCTCATGACAAGTTGTGAAAAGAAATGTCATTTATAGTATATTTGTTAAGTGAATTGTGCGTGTGTTGTGTATTGTGTGTATTGTGTGAGTATTGTATGTGTGGGTATTGTGTGAATGAGTATTGTGTGAATATGTGAGAATTGTGTGTATGAGTATTGTGTGTGTACTCACCTAACTGTACTCGCCTAATTGTGGTTGCAGGGGTCGATTTATAGCTCCTGGCCACACCTCTTCACTGGTTGTTACAAGGTCCACTCTTTCCCTGCTCCATGAGCTCTATCATACCTCTTCTTAAAACTATGTATGGATCATGCCTTCACGCCCTCACTTTCCGGACTATTCGACTTCCTGACAATTCTATGACTGAAGAAATACTTCCAAACGTCCCTGTGATTCATTCGAGTCTTCAACCAATTGTGACCTCCCTTGTTGCTGTGTCCCATCTCTGGAACATTCTCTC
>NW_027197264.1:0-47500 GCF_038502225.1 Cherax quadricarinatus | reverse complement strand
TGGCAAGAGTAATTCAATCACAACAAGTGAAAGTGAAAGAAGACTGGTAACAGAGTAGGCAGAAAGGCTCCATAATTAGAGCAATCGGAGGTCCTTGGTGTCAGCACAGTACTGAGAATATCACCAGACAATTTCAACAAAATAGTGTCAGTGAGATATGTGCACCTAGCAAGCTTGACAGTGTCAGGAACTTCAATAAAGCAGCAGTCAGCAGCTTGTACATGAAATATAACAGACCTGTCAGAGTATGCACCACTTGCCTGGACAACACGTCTACTAAAACATGTACACTTGAAATATGACTGGTCTCAGAGCTTAGAGGGTGATCTACGATGGTCGTGGTAGTAGTAGTAGTAGTCGTAGTATTAGTCGTTGTCGTCGTCGTCGTCGCAGCAGCAGCACTGACAGTGTAGGTCACTCAGCACTCACAGCCACTGGAAAAAAATACACTAAACACATCTAAAACAAAGATAAACTCGACCCCAAATAAACACTATCAAACGAAACGTAAAATAAACACCATTCCTACCACACTCAAAATTACACTAGCCAGCAAAAATCCAATTTTAATCCAGGTGAGAAAACAAACTGATTGTCTTAGACTATGAGGTGTTGATCACGATCACTTCGTTTAGTCTCCATCACCTAAGGGTTTTCATTTGAAATTTAGGATCAATATCTTGGTTATTTAAGGTTGAAGAACGACATGATATGTCTTACCTAACAATCATAGTTATTCTGTGTTTCATAAATATTAGTTGTGGTGCTTGTAATGAAAAAACTAATCTTGTTAAATAAATAATATATATATACACATATATATATATACTGTGGCATGCAAAGAGTACGTAACCTTTATTCGGCGCATGTACACACCCTCATTTACAGGCTATCTCCCCCAACCAGCGAACCAGGTGACTGAGGGTTGACGATGGGGCCCCGTCGTTCAACCAGTACCCAGGTTCCAGCCAATGAGAAGATGGTTTTGGCAATCGCAGAGGTTATGTGGGTACCACTCTCCTGTCTGCCCTTGTCATTCCCATTCTAGAGCTGGTTGAAGCACGGTCTGCTCTCTAGTGGCTTCTATTCTGCCTTGCTTACCGTGGAGTGCACTAATACCTATTGTTGTACATAGTGTATATAGTGTACATACTTCTGTTCTAAATTGGTGAAGGATAATATAAGTCAAAAGTTTTCTGCTGTGTTTATTTTGCTCCCTTTACACCCAGGATAACAGGCCATTTGGACTCCTGGGTTGTAATATGGGTAGCCTGTCCGAGAGCTGGAGCTGGACTTAGAGAAAGGGTTGAGCCTAGGGTGAAGCTGGAAGCAGGAACATTGTGTAGCTTGCTGTCTGGCATTGCATTAGCTTTGCCAACGCTTTACAAACTTTGCGTGTCAGTTGCTTTGCTATGGTCAGCCTTGCTATTGTATGATCGTTCAACAGCTCGCTACTAGCTTGTTCAATGTGAAGATTTTGCAGTCAGCTTTGCTACTGCGTATCCACCTTGTAAGCGTATGCATATTCTGCAATCGTACTGTGCATAGCTAAGCGTGTTCTGCAAATAACGTGTTACGTTGGGGTATTCTGCAATCGTACTGTGCATAGCAAATAACTTATACATTGGGGTATGCCACCTAGACGAGTCAGACGTCTGGTGTCGGCATATACTTTGTTTAACCTACCTAAATTGTCCCTACAGCGTTGTTGGCAAATTGCTCGTTCCATTGGCATTGATTACGAACGCACTCTCACAGCTGC
This sequence comes from Cherax quadricarinatus, assembly GCF_038502225.1. Lineage (NCBI taxonomy): Eukaryota > Metazoa > Arthropoda > Malacostraca > Decapoda > Parastacidae > Cherax > Cherax quadricarinatus. Next base: position 45,738 of record NW_027197264.1, on the reverse strand, counting down.
GCAACTGCGTTCACTGATCACTGACAAACTTCGAGAAGAAGAGATGGCACATCAGACTCCTCCCTCTACGGGAGCTAGGAACAAAACTCCTATGTTCTCGCAGGAGGAAGATGATATATCAATGGAGCAAAATCGTCAGTCTAGTGCAGCAGGGTTGTCTCAAGGTGAATCAGCGGCGTTGGCACTTGAGCTGGCAAAAATCAATCTTGAGCAGACTAGGGAACAGAGAGCATTTGCAAAAGAAGAATTTGATAGGGAAAAAGAAAGGAGGCAGTTTTCGCATTCTGTAAATGACTTTAGTTTACAGAAAGCAGTACAGTTTGTTCCCCGCTTCAATGAGGCCGAACCAGAACAATTTTTCGAAGCTTTCGAAAATCAGGCTCGAGCCTTGAGGTGGTCGGAACAGCATTGGGCATCGTTGGTTCACACAGCATTGTTTGGTAAGGCACAGGAATTTATGTCAGTGTTAAATGACACTGACTATTTCGATTATAAGGTAGTGAAGTCCACAGTTTTGGGAGCATATACTTGTATCCCAGCTAAGTAGCAGAAAATTTTCAAGTTAGGCAGACGACAGCTTGGTTAATCCCTGGTTGATTTTGTACGACAGCAGACCAAAGCTTTTACCAGCTGGTATAAAGCAAGTGGTGTTGCTACCTTCGATGATCTTGTGCAGCTTATTCTGATTGACAACCTGCTGGAGTCTGTGGGACCAGAGGTTCGAGTCTTTCTGCAGGATCGTGACTTAACCACTGCATTGGAGGCAGCCAGGTTGGCTGATACCTTTGAAACTAACCGCTCCTTGTCCGAGCGGTCCCATCTCTCTTTTCAACAGCCTGGCATGAGCAGAGATCGTCAACCTTGGAGAATGAAGTGCCAGCCGGAGGGAGAACGTCTACGTCAGCCAACTAAGTCACCTGGTGAGCCACGCTTCTCAACTTATGGTCCACCTGGTGAGAGACAAACTACTCAACATGGTGCATCTCGACAACAGTATCCAGAGAGACACCAGCCAGAGCGACACCAGTTGCAACGTCAGCAGGGAGTAAAGGGCAAGCCTGTCGTCTGCTTCCTCTGTAATAAAGTAGGTCATATCCGTCCCAACTGCCCCCATAAACCCCAACCAATTGGGAAAATCTCTAATAACCCTAGTAACAAGTCCCTGAAAGAAGTAGAGAAAGGGATGGCCCCTTATTACTGTAAGAGTCGTATTTCCCTTCAGTAACACTCCAAAACAACTGAAGTCAAAACCTTTAAAGATACTGGAGCATATTGCTCACTTATAAGAGAGGGAATATTACCCCTTTCAAAGAACACCTCGTTAAATTCCTCTGTTTTGTTGGAAGCATTTTGAGGAGTTACATATCCTGTCACTTTGCATAAAATTTATGTACAGTGCAAATATTATACTGGGTACTTGACTGTGGGTGTATCTAAAGGATTCCCCATGAAAGTTGCCATGTTATTACTGGGTAATAACATTACCACTGCTATTGTATGTCCTGAACCCATAATGATTAATTCTTCTCCGGTGTTGGCCATAACTCGGGCAACATCCCAAAGGTTGTCTGGCGAGAATGTTGACCCATCCTTGGACGACTCCGATCTCGGAATAGCCACATAGTTTTACGAGGAAATCTGGCCAGAGCTTCGTAGATCAAGTGAACAGACCTAGATCAAGCCTTCCTATTCCAAGGTTGCAGGATTGCCAGATATCTCTGTTTCCATGCCCGAGGGATGTCCTTCCGGGAGGAACAATGAAAGGACCATTCTTTAAATTTCACTTTTCAGGCAGCCATGGGTAAATTCTCTTTGAATCATCTGGTCAAGTATGAACTTAAAAACGACTATTTGATCTGCACTGAGACTGGTAAGGAGATAGAGGGCCGGCAATTGTCTGACAGGTTAGTAGTTCCAACAAAGTTTAGACCTCAAATATTGAATATAGCTCATAATACTTCATTAGGAGGTCACTTAGGAATTACTAAAACATTATATAGAATTACAAAAGAATTTTATTGGCCAAAATTAAAGCAGGATGTGAAGAATCATATCCGGTGTTGCCGAGAATGTCAGCAAGTAGGGAAACCTGGACATTCCATTAAACCTGCACCTCTCCAACCTATACCTGCTGATGGAGAACCTTTTGCAGATTTAATTATAGATTGTGTAGGTCCACTACCTAGGTCAAAGTCTGGAAATCAGTATTTATTTACCATTATGTATAGAGTAACTAGATACCCTGAAGCAATTCTCATGCGCAGTAATAATACTAAATCTATTCTCAAACCATTAACCAGATTTATTTCTTGTTTTGGCATTCCTAAAACTATTCAAAGTGATCAAGGTACTAACTTCACTGCCAAAGCATTTAGGGAAGCATTAACTAGGTTAGGGATAATCCACAACTTATCCACTGCCTATCATCCTCAGTCCCAAGGCGCCTTGGAAAGATTCCATCAGACGTTAAAAACCATGATGAGAACTTTTTGCATGCATTTTCCTACAGACTGGGATGAATCACTACCTTTGTTGCTGTTCTCAGTACGAGAAACGGTGCAAGAGTCTACCGGGTATAGTCCGTTTGAGCTGATCTTTGGGCACAATGTACGAGGTCCTCTTCGGGTGCTCAAAGAAGGATGGATGGGAGAAGACGTTAGCTCAACACTCTACAACCCGTCTTCAAGGTTGCAGGTGGCACGTCAGTTAGCCAAGGCTAACCTAAAGGCAGCTCAAAATAAGATGAAACAGAGGTATGACAGAAATGCACAATTCCGCTCCTTCCATCCAGGAGACAAGGTGTTGGTGCAGGAACCTATACCTGGCCACACCTTGAAAGCTAGATTTACGGGACCTATGCAAATTGTAAGTAAATTATCTGATGTAAATTATGTGGTAGCTCCCCTTGATAAGACCTCAAAAACTAAAACTTACCACATTAATCAATTAAAATCTTTTCATACACCAGATAAAGTCCCAGTAATGACTCTGTCCTCTACCTCTGAGGACGACTCTGACTCTTTGCACTCTATTTCTGAAATTAATGTCAAACTTCCAAACTCTGTCCTCCTCAAGGACCCTAGCCCTTTAATGGTGGGGCTATCTGAAACTCAAGCAACAAGTTTAACTGCGCTTCTACAGTCATACCCTGATATTTTTTCGGATGTGCCGAAAAAATGTACGTTAGGTTATCATGATGTAGATGTGGGAAACTCTAAACCTATTAAACTCTCCCCCTACAGAGCTAATCCTGAAAAGCAGAAGCTACTTCAGCAGGAGGTAGAATTTCTGTTAGAGCATGGGTTAGTGGAGGAGTCATCTAGTCCATGGGCTTCACCGTGCATCCTTGTTAAAAAAGCTGATGGAGGTTTTCGTATGTGTACAGACTACCGTAAGGTGAATGAGGTCACAATCACAGATGCTTACCCTCTTCCTCGTCTGGATGACGTAATCGACTTTGTGGGTAAGGCTACTTTTGTGTCCAAGTTAGATCTCCTTAAAGGTTACTATCAGGTACCTTTGACGGATAAGGCGAAGGAAATCTCTGCCTTCGTAATTCCAGGAGGTCATTATCAATATACAGTTACCCCCTTCGGAATGAAAAACTCCCCCTCTTCATTCCAGAAACTTATCCATCAGGCTATTAAAGGACTTGAAGGCACGGCAGCGTACCTGGATGATATTGTTGTGGTGTCTGATACTTGGGATCAACACCTATTTAGACTTAAGGCTCTCTTTGAGACCTTTCAGAGTTCCCATTTAACTGTTAATTTATCTAAGTCTTCCTTTGGCCAGGCCACTGTTACTTTTCTAGGCCATGAAGTAGGTAGTGGTAAAGTTGCTCCTAAATTTGCTAAAGTTCTTGCCATTAAAGATTATCCAGTTCCACATGATAGGAAATCTCTTCAACGTTTCCTAGGCATGATAGGATTTTACAGAAGATTCTGTAAGAATTTCTCAGATATTGTTGCCTCTCTTACCTCTCTTACCAGTCACAAAGTTCCCTTTAATTGGACCCCAGAGTGTCAAGGTGCTTTTAATAAAGCTAAAAGATTATTGTGTACTGCACCTATTCTTTTGTCTCCAGACTTCTTCAAACCTTTCTCATTACAGGTTGATGCTTGTGAGTCTGGGGTTGGGGCAGTACTGTTGCAAAACGGGGACGAGGAGTTACAGCCTGTAGCCTTCTTCTCTGCCAAGTTCCAGCCTCATCAGAGGGCTCACTCTACCATTGAAAAAGAAGCCCTTTATAATTATATATTAGGTTAGGATGTGTTAGGTTACTTGTGGTAACCCCTTCCAAGCTCTTTTTTTTTATCCCCTGGTGTGGGGGTTTTTTTTTTTTCAGTGAGGGGATGCGGGCTACCGTCTACTTAGTGTCGTTATATTATCTCCTTGTTCCTGATTCTGTGTCGCTGTTGCTTGTTATATTGTTTGGCTTAACAGTCGTTTTATTGTTCAAGCAAGCTGTTCTGATTGCCAGGTTGGTCAAGAAGTTAGTTATGTGAGAACTTTCAGTCAGTCACTGGTTAAGTCTAGTCGAGTCTTGAGACATAGCGAACTACTTAGAGCACTTACACACACACACACACACACACACACACACACACACACACACACACACACACACACACACACACAAACTTACTTGTATATATTTGTATTATGTTATTAAATGTTAATGCACCAGACGGTACTTAAAAGCCATGAAGATGTGATATGTGCCTTCAGCACAATACTACTGTACACGGGAGAAGTAATTATTTTGATTACTATAATTTACTTTGATCTTATAAGCCTAGACGACTTTATTATTAATAAACTTATTAAGTTTTAATTACTTTAGTTAGTAGCCTACCAGTTGTAATCCTGAAGCACTACTGAATCTTACTGAATTCTAATGGATAATTGGACCAGGATACTGACTACTTGTTACAAAAACCCAATAACAGGCTGGATGCTAGAAGGGCAGTCCTTTCTAGTATTCACTGGAGATCTCTATGCTTATTAGAAATCGCATTATTTGTAACAAAGAACTATTGAGAAAATAGTTGTGTCCTGTGCAGCGCCCCCGCACGAGCATACAGCAGTAGTCGACCATCAAACTGATCGTCAGATTCCTTTGATATATCTTCTCCAGGTTTGCTCTCTTGGTGGAATCGTCCACATGTTGCAGCTAAACTTGGTTCAGATTTGAGTTCAAGCGTCTCAGAATTAGTTAAAAGCACATTATTATAATGTGAACTGAAACTTTTGCTTGAATATTTAGTGAGTGAGTCTTGCTTGATCAACCAGTCTCTGCTCGAACATCAACCAGTCTCTGCTCGAACATCAACCAGTCCCTGCTCGAACATCAACCAGTCCCTGCTCGAACATCAACCAGTCTCTGCTCGAACATCAACCAGTCTCTGCTCGAACATCAACCAGTCCCTGCTCGAACATCAACCAGTCCCTGCTCGAACATCAACCAGTCTCTGCTCGAACATCAACCAGTCCCTGCTCGAACATCAACCAGTCTCTGCTCGAACATCAACCAGTCCCTGCTCGAACATCAACCAGTCCCTGCTCGAACATCAACCAGTCCCTGCTCGAACATCAACCAGTCTCTGCTCGAACATCAACCAGTCCCTGCTCGAACATCAACCAGTCTCTGCTCGAACATCAACCAGTCCCTGCTCGAACATCAACCAGTCCCTGCTCGAACATCAACCAGTCCCTGCTCGAACATCAACCAGTCCCTGCTCGAACATCAACCAGTCCCTGCTCGAACATCAACCAGTCCCTGCTCGAACATCAACCAATCCTAATTATTTTGATATACGCAACTCAATCACGATTTTTATATAAGTCTCCAAACTCTTATCCAATCCTTCAAAGGCGCTTTTCTAATCCTTGCACAAATCAATTAACCTCACTCAATTCTTACAAATCCTTATCTAATCATTCCTAGAGCCCTAATCTTACATCTAATCCTAAAACGTTCATGAAATCTCTGCACAAATCTTAACAAATAAAGACCTAGTCCAATTACTATAGAGCCTTCTAAAATACTAGTAAATTTTCCCAATCCATGAGTTCTAAATGTTTACACAAGATTATCCAATCATTATAAAAAGAGCTTTGCCTAATCCTTAACAGATTTTCCGTAATTCCTGCAAGAGCACTGCTAATCTCTGCATGAATCTTTTTTTCTTCAGGGTAATCTTACCCAATCCATACAAATAATTTACGTCCTGACATACTTTCCTAATCCGCAGAGTCTTCCCTAATCCTATTAGCATCTTATCTAATCCTTACTATAATCTTAAGATCATCCTTCCTAGTTCTTGCAAGAGTTTTACCTAATCATTAAAAGAACTTTACCCAATCATTAAAAGATTCCCAACCCAATCGTTACAAAAAATTAATATTTAGAACTTTACCTAATGATTACAACAATTTGTCTAGTCCTAAGATAAACCTCCAATCTTTGCAAAAGATTCACCCAATCTTCAGTCTTGACCCAACTCTTGCAAATTAATAATCTTTACAAGATTTACCCAATCCTTATAAACCCCCGCAAAATTCCTAGCTATTAAAACCTTATTAACTCCCTACAAAAACACTCCCAATCCCTTCAAACACCTGACCTAATCTTTACAAAAACCTCAATCCTTGAAAACACATTCACTAATCCTTACACGTATCTCATCCAATCCTCCCTTCACCCAGCCCAACAAAAACTTAATTCTTACGACACTCCTCCAATCCAATCCTTACACAACCTCCCCCCAATCCTTTCGAAAGTTTCATCCAAATCTGTGAAAATCCATCAACCAATCCTTACTTCGCTCAGTCCTCACAAATCTCACCGAATCTTCACTTCATCCAATCCTGACTTTACCCATTCTTAACAAAAATCTCACTAAATTCTTGTAAAAACCTCACCAAATCCTTGCTTTACCTCAATTCTTGCAGTTACCTTCACCTAATCCTGACACGAGCGCTAACCCAATCTTATCTGATCCTTGACAACACAAAAGTGGAGAGTATTGTAGGCCAGGCGTGATAGCTGAGGTTGCTCGTAAAATGTGATATAATACTCAAATTGACCACACGTCTGGCAGGGCGTCTGCACTGTTGTAGTGACAACCATAGCCTCTGACATGATATCTAATCCAGAGATCAGACAACTACACCCCTGACATGTACTCCAGAGATCTGACAAGCATACCCCTGACATGTACTCCAGGGATCTGACAAGCATACCCCTGACATGTACTCCAGGGATCTGACAAGCATACTTCTGACATGTACTCCAGGGATCTGACAAACACACCCCTGACATGTACTCCAGGGATCTGACAAACACACCCCTGACATGTACTCCAGGGATCTGACAAGCATACCCCTGACATGCACTCCAGGATCTGACAAGCATACTCCTGACATGTACTCCAGGGATCTGATAAACACACCCCTGACATGTACTCCAGGGACCTAACAAACACACCCCTGACATGTACTCCAGGGATCTGACAAGCATACTCCTGACAAGTACTCCAGGGATCTGACAAACACACCCCTGACATGTACTCCAGGGATCTGACAACCACACCTCTGGCATGTTATCTCCTTAAGGGTGAAGACTGACAACCAGTCATCACGCAAAGGTATAGCTGTTGCCTGTTTGTACAAGCAACATTCATATTTCCAGTGGTACACTGCAACACCGACATCAACAGTGGTACGCTGCAACATTGACATCAACAGTGGTCACAGCAACATTTCGTGACGACCTTCCATTAACATCAACAGTAACGACCCTCCACAACAGTAACGACCCTCCACAACAGTAACGATCCTCCACCAACAGTAACGCCCTTCCATCGCCAACAGCGACGACCCTTCAACAGTAACGAACCACCAACAGCAACGAACCACTACTCACAGTAACGACCCTCTAACAACAGTGACGACCCACAACCAACAGGGACGACCTACCATCAACAGTAACGACCCACCACCATCTGTGACGACCCACAACAGTAACGACCCACCACCCACGACCCCCCCCATCACCCCCAATGAGGATCCTCCAGTGTAATCACCTCAGCTCGGGTTAACGATCCTTGACCACGGTGAGAAAGGTTAAGCACCTTTTAACTGGATAACGTACAAATTGACACGCTCTACTAGGTTCCTACCTCTCTTCTCCTCCTCTTCTATTAGTGGTGTCCTCTTCGTGTCAATTCGTACTTATTTGCTGATATTCATGTACTTTCATGTACAGTCTTGTATTTACCTGTTTCTATGTACCTATCTACTCATGTCTATTCTTAATAATTTCTATAGTGTTTATTCCTACGTCTGTCTACTTATGTTTGCTGTTTATTTGTGACACCTCGTCTACAAATGTTTTCCTCAATAAGTTCTGGCCAACTGAAGATAATTTGTTATATATTTATTAATGTTACGGAAACGTTAGGAAGTCTGTTGCATGCTAAATGTTACAATTTATTCTGCTTATGTCACATACCCATATAGGCTGCCGCCCAACCAGCGAACCAGGTGCTAAGGGTTTAAATGAGGTGTCCTTTGTTATGCCAATCACAAGGAAGCCCACCAAAGTTGTGAAGCGATGTGGTATACTCGTGAATCAACATCGGCAGACTAACCTTCAAGTCTGGTTGTAGTAGTTCTCACCGTGTCTCTTGCCTGCATTTGCCTTGTTATACAGATCCTCTGTATATATTGCACATACACTGTTTGCTGTTTGGTGAAGGAAATATAAGCATTTGCTCTCACTGCTTCAATTTTGGTCTTTCCTACCTTGGATATCGTGCTACAGCCAGGTGTGCAGGCCACTAGATTACACCTTTGTTCGTAATCAAGCCTATATTATTCACTTTATTTACTCTGTTAGTAAAGTGGTAAATTTGTACTTACAAAGCCTAAGATATGGTTAAGTATGGTTAATTTTAAACCTACACAGCATAAAAATAGTGAGTTTTTTTTTTACCAACACAGCCTAAAACTATTGCGTGTTTTGCACCTAAACAGCTTGAAACTATCACGAGAAGAAGACTGAAGACCGTAAAGAAGGTAATCAGTCCGTCAGCCTTGCAGAATTACCACCATCTTCTACATTCCACCGTTTATATCACAGCATCATACTAACAAATCCATCGACTGGTAGAACATCTGAAAATGAACATACCCACGAGTCTAATCAACCTGTCGTCACAGTACATCAGTGAAATGTGCAAATGTTATTGCAATGATCCTCAGCAACATACTGCCTTTTCAAATCTCAAGTCGTTTTGAAGAGGCATTCTTAAGTTATTTAAAAAATGAAATTGGCAGCTACATAGACCAGTACGAATCTGTACTTTTCATTAAGAGACGACAACATTCAAAGTTTAAATTCTATCAGAAGAGGCGTTCTGAGGCTATCGTAGGGGAGTCGTTGAGATGTTTTCATGGATAAAATAAGCATCTACACTGTACCATTTTTCTCCTAGGGATTTTCCTAGGGACTAAAAAATAGGAAAGGGCCATCCTGGAAGGAAGGAAGGAGAGAGAGAGAGAGAGAGAGAGAGAGAGAGAGAGAGAGAGAGAGAGAGAGAGAGAGAGAGAGACATCCAACTTCTCAAAAAAACAGAGACTGTCAACTTAATGATAAGTTTGCGTGTTCTCGACGACTGACGCCCCACAGCATACTCTCGATACCAAAGTAAACAACAGTGATAACACACAAACTACCAACAGTGACAACAAACATCGCTGAGCCAACATGGGTGATCAGGCTTTCACCAGTATCCTGCAAAATTTATTGTTATTGGAATTAGGTAATTAAATTTAGAAGAATAAATTATGCAAATTAAAGCTTTCTAGATATCAAATTTCACGCTCCTTTCAAAATATTTAATTCAAGGTATCACAAATTGCCCCAAGAAAGTTTCGTAATTTTATTTCAGATTTCTCCATTTTTGAAGATATTAAGCTACGTGACTACGGAACCGCGGTTCGAGACTGTTTATTAAGCTACCTGACTATAGGGACCGCGGTTCGAGTCTGTTTATTCATATGCACTAAATTTAAGGCGACCTGGGGCCGGTTATCATGGCTAACATCTTTTCTGACAGGAAGGCACAGTCAGCAGGATAAAGTTACCCCGATGGATTTCGACTCGAATTCGCAAATACATATCCTCGACCCGAGGTTCCTCTCTCTGGACCTGTTGTAACCAGACCTGGACCTATGTCTTTCTCGCTGAACCTGTTGTAATCAGACCTGGACCCGAGGTTCCTCTCTTTAGACCCGTTGTAACCAGACCTGGACCTATGTCTTTCTCGCTGAACCTGTTGTAATCAGACCTAGACCCGAGGTTCCTCTCTTTAGACCCGTTGTAACCAGAGTTTGTTGCTATTAAAAGGCTGAGAGCAAAGTGAAGCGTTGAGAATCATCTTACGACTTCCAAGTATCAACAGAATACGCAATACGCAGAAAGAACATGATATTCCAAACCTCAGGGATCGTGTAACTGAGGAAAATCTACTTAAATTTTACCGTAGAAACCCTTCAAACTTTCAGAATAGTTCGGTACTCCTCGAAAGGAACCACAAAAACTAGAATTGACCTACGAATGAGTGTTATGAACGATTAATTAAAGACAACCACGACATTTCAATGCAGCGCTGGAAATTTCCTCTTCCTTATCTCTCCCTTTCCCCCAATAAATCTCACTGGATTACAATCAAAACTCCGTCTTAAAAGCCAAATACAGTTCCTTGAGATGTGTACAAAGTTCAGTCACACTGCTCCTCTTCTAAAATCTGTCTGTTGAATATACGTTCCACCAGCTGATGCAGCTGGTTCTGCCTGTGTTATATATATATATATATATATATATATATATATATATATATATATATATATATAGTTAACTATATTATGGGGTCCACCTCTGGTGTAAATTGTGGGACCCATAGCCTCGGAGAAGTGGATAAAAAGGCTTCAAGGAAGAATATTTGGATTTCTTCCTGAAGCCGTTTGAATATTCCACTTCCCCTACCACCCCATCTTTTCATATATTTTTTTTTACCAATAGGAATATTTTATTACATAATATGGTACAGAAGATTTAAGAGATACATTGTTGATATAAAGGTGGCATATACGGTACATGTTGTTACGTGTGTATCACCGATTATAAGGCGAAAATCTCATCCAGCTCCTCAGAGCTGGGGCGTGTGCCCAAAATACAGCAGGCATTACCCCTTTGAACAGCCGCACTGAGCCGCTGGAACAGAAAACTAGCTGCCCTGGGATCCCTAGTTACCCTGATGAGTCTTTTTCCCAGCTCCTTAAGGAATTTAGATGCATTCTTTCCCCATGAGCCAAGGGTCTCTGAGCCTATGGGAACAAACATATAATGATGGGCAAGTTCTCCATATTTTCTAGACTTTTGGGACTCCCTGAAGCTGGCAGCTGCCCCTCCTTCCTCCCTGGTGTATTGGAGATAGGTATCAGCCAAGGTAGATGCACATGTATAGTCCCACACCACCTGCTTCCCATCTGTCCAGGCTTGAAGGGTGATACCATCTGGACGCTTCTGGCTGCCATCAGATCTGCATAGCTGGGGTGGCTCCCTTACTGCTGGGCATCCGGCTGTTGTGAGGCTCCTCTTGATAATGTTATTAACCTCCTCATGTCTTGCAATCTTTCCCTCGGATTTACGGCACACAAGACCATGGTACCCGAATCGGTCTGCTGCTTCACTGCCACAAATACACCTGTGTTCGGCGAGAATAGGGGCGGCAAGTCGAAGGGCAACACCGATGCGGATGGTCTGTGGGTCGAGGCGTGTGCCAAGGCTGGAGTTGGGAACAGCCAACAGAAAGTCCCCAGCATGAGGGGCTCTCACTGCCAGGAGGCGGGCTCTATCCTTCCCTGACACACTCTGAAGCATTGTTGAGGCTATATTTTCCACTATTGGACCATCCCAGTGCGATTGTTTGTAGTTGTTGGGGGGAGCAGGTCTGGTTTCAGAGCCCGTTAGATTATCCCAGATCATGGCTCCGTCAATGAACTTTTGGTCCTGGACTCCAATCTTGTCCCTAAGATGTTCAGGGAGAATCGCTGCTACAAGCTCTCTGGATGCAATACATGAGGACAGAAAAGCAGGTAGCGCAATCTGTGATGACTTGCGGACACCAATGCCTCCTAGTCTGACTGGAAGTGTAGCTTGGTTCCACTGCCCGTCTTCTAGAGTAAGGTTAAGTACTTTCGTAAAAATCTGCCTCAGAATACTGTCATATTCGTTCAGTATAGGGTTATCATATGAAGGTGCACATCTTAGGAAATATGTCAACCTGGGCAGACTCAAGCACTTTGTGAGAAGGTACAAGGCATCGTGGGTGTCCAGAATGCCTATTCGTTGTTCCATTCTCCTTAACTCTTCCAATTTCTTCCTGAGAATTGTGTCAATGGCATTGCTTCCCAGAGGTGCTCCTAGCAAGACACTATTTGTGGGGGCAATGACTGCTGCTCCTGGTAGTTTTGATCTCACTGCATTTATCACTTGTTGACTGACTGAGATGATTTCACATTTGGATGGATTCAGGATGAGACCCATTTCCTGTCCCCGTGTCATTACCTGTGTAAGGTCATGTAGGAGGGACTCCTTTGTACCTGCTAGTGTGCCATCATCTAGGAACCAGATGTTTAGCTCGCTGGTCAGTCTGACTGTGATTTCCCTAACTGCAATACAGAAGAGAAATGGTGCAAGAGGATCTCCTTGTTGGACACCCTCCGATGATGTGATTTCATGCTCTCCAAAGAGAAGCATTGATTCCTTGCTATACCCAGCTGAAACAAAAGGGAAGAGACCAGGGAAATGTTCTTGTACTGCTGCTAATACCACTAATATATATATATATATATATATATATATATATTATATATATATATATATATATATATATATATATATATATATATATATATATATATATAAACCAGTCCAATGAAAACAAGTATAGTAAAATTTTGTACCAAACTTCCAAGTACCCAGGAGCAGATTTCAGCCTCTATGGAGTTATAACATTTTAATTTTGGGAGCGGTGCCCCCCGGAGGGCAGGGTCATTTTCTTGCATTTCGCAATGCTGTGTGCGGCATTGTTTTTAATCGCTATATTTATACTTATTTCAAAACCATATATGGCCTTCAAATAATTTAAGGAGCGACACGCCCTCTTGTTGGGCATTTTTTTGGCTGCTCTATATTGACTGGCAAATTTTTAAGATTTTTCTACGCTGAATTAAAAAATGCACATTTTCAATTTAACCAGATCAATTTTAATACAAAATATTCAACCTTCTGACAAGGCAGCTACAGGGGAGTGAGTCACCCACATCTGCCTTCTGACAAGGCAGCTACAGGGGAGTGAGTCACCCACATCTGCCTTCTGACAAGGCGGCTACAGGGGAGTGAGTCACGTACATCTGCCTTCTGACAAGGCGGCTACAGGGGAGTGAGTCACCCAAACCTGCCTTCTGACAAGGCTGCTACAGGGGAGTGAGTCACCCACACCTGCCTTCTGACAAGGCAGCTACAGGGGAGTGAGTCACCCACACCTGCCTTTTGACAAGGCAGCTACAGGGGAGTGAGTCACTTACACCTGCCTACTGACAAGGCAGCTACAGGGGAGTGAGTCACACCTGCCTTCTGACAAGGCTGCTACAGGGGAGTGAGTCACCCACATCTGCCTTCTGACAAGGCGGCTACAGGGAAGTGAGTCACCCACACCTGCATTCTGACATGGCGGCTACAGGGAAGTGAGTCACCCACACCTGCATTCTGACAAGGCTGCTACAGGGGAGTGAGTCACCCACACCTGCCTTCTGACAAGGCGGCTACAGGGAAGTGAGTCACCCACACCTGCATTCTGACAAGGCGGCTACAGGGGAGTGAGTCACCCACACCTGCCTTCTGACAAGGCGGCTACAGGGAAGTGAGTCACCCATACCTGCATTCTGACAAGGCGGCTACAGGGGAGTGAGTCGCCCACACCTGCCTTCTGACAAGGCAGCTACAGGGGAGTGAGTCACCCACACCTGCCTTCTGACAAGGCAGCTAGAGAGGAGTTACCCACACCTGCCTTCTGACAAGGCGGCTACAGGGGAGTGAGTCACCCACACCTGCCTTCTGATAAGGCAGCTACAGGGGAGTGAGTCACTCACACCTGCATTTTGACAAGGCTACTACAGGGGAGTGAGTCACCCACACCTGCCTTCTGACAAGGTAGCTACAGGGGAGCGAGTCACTCACACCTGCCTTCTGACAAGGCAGCTACAGAGGAGTCGCCCACACCTGCCTTCTGACAAGGCAGCTACAGGGGAGTGAGTCACCCACACCTGCCTTCTGATAAGGCAGCTACAGGGGAGCGAGTCACTCACACCTGCCTTCTGACAAGGCAGCTACAGAGGAGTCACTCGCACCTGCCTTCTGACAAGGCAGCTACAGGGGAGCGAGAATCACTCACACCTGCCTTCTGACAAGGCAGCTACAGAGTGCCTTCTGACAAGGCAGCTACAGAGGAGTGAGTCACACCTGCCTTCTGACAAGGCAGCTACAGGGGAGCGAATCACTCACATCTGCCTTCTGACAAGGCAGCTACAGAGGAGTGAGTCACCCACACCTGCCTTCTGACAAGGCAGCTACAGAGGAGTGAGTCATCCACACCTGCCTTCTGACAAGGCAGCTACAGGGGAGTGAGTCACCCACACCTGCCTTCTGACAAGGCAGCTACAGAGGAGTGAGTCATCCACACCTGCCTTCTGACAAGGCAGCTACAGGGGGGTGAGTCACCCACACCTGCCTTCTGACAAGGCAGCTACAGGGGAGTGAGTCACCCGCACCTGCCTTCTGACTAGGCGGGTGAAGGGGTGAGACTCCTCCACACTTGCCTCTCGTTACGGTAAGTGCAGGGAAGAGGAAGTTAAAAACCATCGGAAGAACCACTCGTATCAGTACACTTTCATTAACCTTTATTGCTTACACCTTATCATGTGAGAAAAGTTATACCAGGTTATAAGTAAACCAAAGAGAAAGAGAGGAAATAGAAAATGCCAAGACACTACAAAACAAGCCTTTGACAGGACAACATTTCGCTCTGTTTAGATCCTTATTAAACCACGAATCGATGAAGCTCTACACGGAGCGAAACGTTGTCACAATGCAACCTTGCAATCAAAGAACGCCATTAACGTCGATAAGACCAAGATCGCACTAACTGATTCTTCGTGCACTTTCTGAACGTTCTCAGTGCCAAAGAAATTTAAACATTTGTTACTCTCGTTCAAACTCCATAATGATAAAGTTGATTAACGAATATTAACGTAGCTTTCCGTATCATTATCACGCAATAACGAAATTAAAGCAGATCGAGTGTCATGCATTAAGCAGTGTAGTGTATATAGTCAAACTTCCAGCGTGCATTTTCACACGCTCGATATATATATATATATATATATATATATATATATATATATATATATATATATATATATATATATATATATATATTCGAGGTTGCAGAGGGAAATCCGAAAGTAAAATGTATCCAAATATATCCCTTCAAAGCGAGCAAGGATTATACCAAGCCACGGGTAAAGCTATCGCAGTGTGACCACAAAGCCAGGACTAACTACGATACTTGCAGGCAAATCTTTACAGGAATAAATATGGAGAAAGATTTCAACTATATCTGCACTTTTGCACCACCTTCATCTTTGCACCATCTGCACATTTGCAACATTACACATTTGCACCAGTTGGAATGGTTCGGCTGGTCGAGGGTACTCACATGCGTTAGTTCAAGAGCATTACGATAGTTCACCAAGACTACTACGATAGTTCACCAAGAGCACTACGATAGTTCACCAAGAGCACTACGATAGTTCACCAAGAGCACTACGATAGTTCACCAAGAGCACTACGATAGCTCACCAAGACTACTACGATAGTTCACCAAGAGCACTACGATAGTTCACCAAGAGCACTACGATAGTTCACCAAGAGCACTACGATAGCTCACCAAGACTACTACGATAGTTCACCAAGAGCACTACGATAGTTCACCAAGAGCACTACGATAGTTCACCAAGAGCACTACGATAGTTCACCAAGAGCACTACGATAGTTCACCAAGACCACTACGATAGTTCACCAAAGCACTACGATAGTTCACCAAGACCACTACGATAGTTCACCAAGACTACTACGATAGTTCACCGTGAGCACTACGATAGTTCACCAAGAGCACTACGATAGTTCACCAAGACCACTACGATAGTTCACCAAGACTACTACGATAGTTCATCAAGAGCACTACGATAGTTCACCAAGAGCACTACGATAGTTCACCAAGACTACTACGATAGTTCACCGTGAGCACTACGATAGTTCACCAAGAGCACTAAGATAGTTCACCAAGAGCACTACAATATTCACCAAGAGCACTACGATAGTTCAAGATACGATAGTTCACCGTGAGCACTACGACAGTTCAAGAGCACTACGATAGTTCACCAAGAGCACTACGATAGTTCGCCAAGACTACGATAGTTCACCAAGAGCACTACGATATTTTACCAAGACTACTACGATAGTTCACCAAGAGCACAACGATAGTTCACCATGAGAACTACGATAGTTCACCAAGACTACTACGATAGTTCACCAAGAGCACTACGATAGTTCACCAAGAGCACTACGATAGTTCACCAAGAGCACTACGATAGTTCACCAAGAGCACTACGATAGTTCACCAAGAGCACTACGGTAGTTCACCAAGAGCACTACGGTAGTTCACCAAGAGCACTACGATAGTACAAGACTACGATAGTTCACCGTGAGCACTACGATAGTTCACCAAGAGCACTACGATAGTTCAGCAACACTTCTACGATAGTTCACCAAGAGCACTACGATAGTTCACCAAGACTAATACGATAGTTCACCAAGAGCACTACGATAGTTCACCAAGAGCACTTCGATAGTTCAAGAGCACTACGATAGTTCACCAAGAGCACTACGATAGTTCACGAAGACTACTGCGATAGTTCACCAAGAGCACTACGATAGTTCAAGAGCACTACGATAGTTCAAGAGCACTACGATAGTTCACCAAGAGCACTACGATAGTTCACCAAGACTACGATAGTTCACCGTGAGCACTACGATAGTTCACCAAGAGCACTACGATATTTCACCAAGACTACGATAGTTCACCAAGAGCACTACGATAGTTCACCATGAGCAGTACGATAGTTCACCAAGACTACGATAGTTCACCAAGAGCGCTACGATATTTCACCAAGACTACTACGATAGTTCAAGAGCAATACGATACTTCACCAAGAGCACTACGATACTTCACCAAGAGCACTACGATAGTTCACCAAGACCACTACGATAGTTCAAGAGCACTACGACAGTTCACCAAGAGCACTACGATAGTTCACCAAGAGCACTACCATAGTACAAGACTACGATAGTTCACCGTGAGCACTACGCTAGTTCACCAAGAGCACTACGATAGTTCACCATGAGCACTACGATAGTTCAGCGACACTTCTACGATAGTTCACCAAGAGCACTACGATAGTTCACCAAGACTAATACGATAGTTCACCAAGAGGACTACGATAGTTCAAGAGCACTACGATAGTTCACCCTGAGCACTACGATAGTTCACGAAGACTACTGCGATAGTTCACCAAGAGCACTACGATAGTTCACCAAGACTACTACGATAGTTCACCGTGAGCACTACGATAGTTCACCAAGAGCACTACGATAGTTCACCGTGAGCACTATGATAGTTCACCAAGAGCACTACGATACTTCAAGACTACAACGATAGTTCACCAAGAGCACTACGATAGTTCACCGAGAGCACTACGATAGTTCACCAAGAGCACTACGATAGTTCATTAAGAGCACTACGATAGTTCACCAAGACTACTACGATAGTTCACAGTGAGCACTACGATAGTTCACCAAGAGCACTACGATAGTTCACCAAGAGCACTACGATAGTTCAAGACTACTACGATAGTTCACCGTGAGAACTACGATAGTTCACCAAGACTACTACGATAGCTCACCAAGAGCACTACGATAGTTCACCAAGACTACTACGATAGCTCACCAAGAGCACTACGATAGTTCACCAAGAGCACTACGATAGTTCACCATGAGCACTACGATAGTTCACCAAGACCGCTACGATAGTTCACCAAGAGCACTACGATAGTTCACCAAGAGCACTACGATAGTTCACCAAGAGCACTACGATAGTTCACCGTGAGCACTACGATAGTTCACCGTGAGCACTACGATAGTTCACCAAGAGCACTACGTTAGTTCACCAAGAGCACTACGATAGTTCACCGTGAGCACTACGATAGTTCACCAAGAGCACTACGTTAGTTCACCAAGAGCACTACGATAATTCACCGTGAGCACTACGATAGTTCACCAAGAGCACTACGATAGCTCACCAAGAGCACTACGATAGTTCACCGTGAGCACTACGATAATTCACCGTGAGCACTACGATAGTTCACCAAGAGCACTACTATAGTTCACCGTGAGCACTACGGTAGTTCACCAAGAGCACTACGATAGCTCACCAAGAGCACTACTATAGTTCACCGTGAGCACTACGATAATTCACCGTGAGCACTACGATAGTTCACCAAGAGCACTACGGTAGTTCACCAAGAGCACTACGATAGTTCACCGTGAGCACTACGATAGTTCACCAAGAGCACTACGGTAGTTCACCAAGAGCACTACGATAGTTCACCGTGAGCACTACGATAATTCACCGTGAGCACTACTATAGTTCACCGTGAGCACTACGATAATTCACCGTGAGCACTACTATAGTTCACCGTGAGCACTACGGTAGTTCACCAAGAGCACTACTATAGTTCACCGTGAGCACTACGGTAGTTCACCAAGAGCACTACTATAGTTCACCGTGAGCACTACGGTAGTTCACCAAGAGCACTACTATAGTTCACCGTGAGCACTACGGTAGTTCACCAAGAGCACTACGTTAGTTCACCGTGAGCACTACGATAGTTCACCAAGAGCACTACGTTAGTTCACCAAGAGCACTACGATAGTTCACCAAGGATTTGCTTTGAAAACCAAAGTCGATTCTAATCCGTCGTAAAAAAACTAAGTAACAAACGTATCTAGACACTGGTATTCCCTCCAGGTATACCTGGAGATACGATCGATTGAGGGAGGTATCGCTCTCGTCTCCTATCCCAGTATACCTCAATGCAAGTCATCGAAGCAATATCCCTCGATCTCTCCAGGTATACCTACGGTTGCAAACCAACAAAGGATACATTTTTCTGTCTCTTAAACCAAAAATGCTTGGAGAGATATCCCTCCCGTTTTAGTATATCTGGAATAACAACATTAAAAGTAGAGCATTTCTTAAAGCACTTTTGAAATATTATTATTATTATTATTATTATTATTAAGTGGAGGCACTAAGCTTTAGAGGGGGGGGGATCACGCATCTCCTGAGCAATGGTAGGCAAACAGGTTTGATCCAAGGAAGGAGAGGCATATTCCTAATTCCCTGAATCAAGAGCCATCACTAGCAACTCTTCTGAGGGTACCCGAATGTATAGTAACTCCTGCTTACATTAAATAATAATAATAATAATAATATTGGAAATAATAATATTGACAATAATAATAATATTGGCAATAATAATAATATTGACAATAATAATAATAATGTATGGTTAATCATCCTGTTCCCAACTTATGTGTGTCATAACAATAAAAATGCTTTCAAATGAGATTGTAGGTAACAGTTATTAGCTTGTCAATAAAGTTGGGAACCTTAACCTAAGCTTGTAAAACCCTGTGTAAAGAGAGAGAAAGTTGATATTCTTGGGGTGAAATTTGACTCCAAACTGACCATGAAGAACCACGTTGTAAATCTTGCAAACAAGGCAGCCAGGAAACTTACAGCACTTCGCCGTATCTCGCATCTGCTTGACAGCAGGGGTTCCAAGATTCTCTACGAGGCACACCTTGAGTATGCTCCACTTTCTTGGTTTGCCTGCCCCCCCCCTCTCATCTGTGACTGTTTGACAGAGTAGAGAACAGAGCAAGACGTCTCATCTCTCGCCTAGACCCATCCTGGATAGATTTGTCATTTCAGCAGTCTTCAACACAGGAGGGATGTTCGTACAGCATTATGATGTCAACGAGATAAAGTCAGTTGATCAAATGAAAATGCTGACCCACAGATGGCTCCAACTTCATCCTGTTCCCTACTTGTATGTTTCATAACAATAAAAATGCTTTCAAATGAGCTGATGTAAGTAACAGCTCTTAGCTTGCCAATAAAGTTAGGAATCCTTAACCTGTAACTAGCTTGTCAATAAAGCTAGGGATCCTTAACCTTGTCAAACCCTGTGTAAAAGAGAGAGAGAGAGAGAGAGAGAGAGAGAGAGAGAGAGAGAGAGAGAGAGAGAGAGAGAGAGAGAGAGAGAGAGAGAGAGAGAGAGAGAGAGAGAGAGAGAGAGTGTGTTACTGCGTCAGACCAGAAGTACACCAGACCAAGATAATTACTCCACCTGCAAGACAAGAGTACTAAGACGTGTATCTATTTCCTTTATTACTGTGTGTGATAGAACTTTACTATTGTGTGGTAGAACTTTACTGTGTTGGGTAGAACTTTACACCCTTCACCATCAGTACCAACACCCCTCACCATCAGTACCAACACCCTTCACCATCAGTACCAACACCCCTCACCATCAGTACCAACACCCTTCACCATCAGTACCAACACCCTTCACCATCAGTACCAACACCCCTCACCATCAGTACCAACACCCCTCACCATCAGTACCAACACCCCTCACCATCAGTACCAACACCCTCCACCATCAGTACCAATACCCTTCACCATCAGTACCAACACCCCTCATCATCAGTACCAACACCCTTCACCATCAGTACCAATACCCTTCACCATCAGTACCAACACCCTTCACCATCAGTACCAATACCCTTCACCATCAGTACCAACACCCCTCACCGTCAGTACCAACACCCCTCACCATCAGTACCAACACCCCTCACCATCAGTACCAACACCCCTCACCATCAGTACCAATACCCTTCACCATCAGTACCAACACCCCTCACCGTCAGTACCAACACCCCTCACCATCAGTACCAACACCTCTCACCATCAGTACCAACACCCCTCACCATCAGTACCAACACCCTTCACCATCAGTACCAATACCCTTCACCATCAGTACCAACACCCCTCACCGTCAGTACCAACACCCCTCACCATCAGTACCAACACCCTTCACCATCAGTAACAACACCCCTCACCAACAATAGCTACACCCTCACCAACAGTACCAACGCCCCTCACCATCAATAGCTACACCCTCACCATCAGTACTAACACCCCTCATCATCAATAGCTACACCCTCACCATCAGTACCAACACCCCTCACCATCAATAGCTACACCCTCACCATGAGTACCAACACCACTCACCATCAGTACCAACACCACTCACCCTCAGTACCAACACCCCTCACCATCAATACCTACACCCCTCACCATCAATACCTACACCCCTCACCATTAATACCTACACCCCTCACCATCAATACCTACACCCCTCACCATCATTACCTACACCCCTCACCATCAATAGCTACACCCTCACCATCAGTACCAACACCACTCACCATCAGTACCAACACCCCTCACCATCAGTGCCAACACCCCTCACCATCAGTACCAACACCCCTCACCATCAGTACCAACACCACTCACCATCAGTACCAACACCACTCACCATCAGTACCAACACCCCTCACCATCAGTGCCAACACCCCTCACCATCAGTACCAACACCCCTCACCATCAGTACCAACACCACTCACCATCAGTACCAACACCACTCACCATCAGTACCAACACCACTCACCCTCAGTACCAACACCCCTCACCATCAATACCTACACCCCTCACCATCAGTACCAACACCCCTCACCATCAATAGCTACACCCTCACCATCAGTACTAACCCCCCTCACCATCAATAACTACACCCTCACCATCAGTACTAACACCCCTCACCATCAATACCTACACCCCTCACCATCAATACCTACACCCCTCACCATCAATACCTACACCCCTCACCATCAATACCTACACCCCTCACCATCAATACCTACACCCCTCACCATCAATACCTACACCCCTCACCATCAATACCTACACCCCTCACCATCAGTACCTACACCCCTCACCATCAATACCTACACCCCTCACCATCAGTACCTACACCCCTCACCATCAATACCTACACCCCTCACCATCAATACCTACACCCTTCCCCGTCAATGTGTTATAAGTGCGCAAAGCATCTAAACAGTAACGTATATTCTAGATTTTATCTACATACGTTCACCTGTTCAAGAATTATTATTATTATTATTATTATTATTATTATTATTAAAGTGAAACAAACTGATTTATGGGTTATAGTATGCCTGGTACACGAGAGATTATCGAGTTTGACCCAGAGGAAAAAGCAGCTGTCATTCCTTGGATCAAGAGCCCTATACACAGCATCAAGGCCAAGTCAAGAGCCTTCAAGGACTTGATGCTTCTGCCGAAAAGAATGAAACCTATTTCTATTCAATGGCCATAAAATTTCATGTTAGGAGGTAAACCCATGTGGGTCATTCAGCCCAAGACGTGGTGGAGGCTCGATCCTCCGTCTCCTGAGCGCCAGACACACACATTTCTTATTTGTTATAATCATAAGCATTTAATGAGGCGGGAGGTAAGCCAGCGGAAGGCCTCGGTCAGATGACCAAAAGCTCCAGTGGCGTTTCAGGAAACACTTGTTCAGTTTCCTGTAGAATCTTGCCTAACCTTACCTATGTCTACTCGCCTATGTACCAGAAAAACACTTTAAGGAAAGAAGTAAATGAAGACACTGGTGGTTGACAATTTTAATAGCAATGTTTCGCCCAAGGCTGGGCTTTATCAAGTGCTTGATGAAGACTCACGTCTCCAGGAATGTGCTCCATCTACCTACCAGACTGAAGAAACCTGCAGCGCAGGCGAAACGTTTCGCGGAATAAACCTACTTGCTGCATTCATTACGCCCTGCCTGATTCTCTCGGGTTCATCGCTGCCTCCTGAATGTATCAACACTGCCTTGGGCAAAACGTTGTATTCAAATGATTCACCGCTGCTTGCTTTTATTTCCACTTGTCGCTTTTTTTTTTTTTTTTGGTCATTGTTTACGACATCGTGAGAAAACTCACAATTTAGGACACGTCTCTCCTATCATTTTCAAATCAATATTTTCCAAATGATAGAGACTGTAAATAAAAGGTTCTGAGAACCGACAAGTTGATAAATTAGACACACGTGTCAAATTTATCGATTAGTCGGTTCTCTGAACCATTTAGATTTCTGTCAGACACAGAAGCATCTTGGAATTTTGATACAGGGAATTCTATGCTTACCTAAGCCTGTAGACATGACCTTCTTCCACCTGTCGATGCGTCCAAGGTGACGCCGCCTACAACTGCTTCACCTCACCTGCCTGCAGTATATAAGCCCCTTCGCGTATATGTTGTATTCTTATCATGATTGATTACATTGACTCCAGGCTGAGGGACTGATTACCTGAATCTCATTCTGATTTTCACTGTTCTTTGTACTGAACTGATGAAGCCACTGTGTGGCGAAACGTGTCCACAATAGATATACCTAAGTGTTGCCCATGTGTCTAATTTATTAATGATCGAGACGTTGTTAGTGAGAGGGGTAAAACATCATATTCACTAAATGTAACGAATTTGTGACTCACGAAATCGTAATGACACGATTGTAAACAAGCCATACCACAGGCCGGGTTAGAACCCGCGATCAGAGAGTTTTTATTACACTGTAAAACTCTATCATTTCGTTATTTACAAGTCATTCATCCAGGAAAAGACGAAGTCTAATGATAAAATAACAAGGTAGAATGTGAACTTGAAGAGTAGCCAATGTGCTCACATTCACACCTCAGTGTGAGCCAATAAGATGTACGATTACATTCACACCTTCCCCATGGCAGCCAGTGAGAACCACCGTCTCAGAGGCAGCAGCAGCGCTGCTAGCCTTTGCAATCAAAGAAAAGAATATAAGCGCATTTCCAATGCTTCATTATATGTCGTGCCGAATAGGTAAAACTGGTCAACAAGAACTCGTTTAAAATTAAGTCCTTTCTAAAATTTTCTCTTTTACGTTTAAAGATATATATTTTTTCATTTATGTTAATGTAAAGATTAATAATTTTGTATCAAAAGAACCTTAGAAAACTTACCTAACCTTATTATAACAAGCACAATTTAATTTAGCCTAATCCAACTAAATATATTTTAGATAAGTTTACAATAATTTAATAATAAACAAACACAATGAAATATATTTTTTTTTCGTTAGGTTCAGAATGAATTTTGCGAAATTACTGCATACACAAATTTTCGCTTACCTTATTCGGCAAGAGGAGCGTTGCTATTTAAGCCCAAATCGCAAGTTCTGCCTATTCGGCACGACATATATATTTCTTAGATTTTTTTCCATTTTTTTTTATTTTTAAATTTCATGACCCGTCATGCACCCTTTAAAATCTTGCCCCAGACCTTTGAGGCCCATAAACCCCAGTTATGGAGTCTGAACCTCAGTAAAACAATAAACCTTATGAATAACATCTTAAATCTTATAAACCATATCATAAAATTGTGGGAGAGAGAAGATTGCGGGATTCAAATAAAAATGCGGTCAAAAACAGATATAATGGTATGAGAGATAAGTAGAAAACCTTGATACTGTTGTCAGTACAGTGAACGAGACTCTCAGGGATAATAGCAAATGCGATGTTTCCCGAGGGCTACCAAATAGTAAGGAAAAAAA
This sequence comes from Cherax quadricarinatus, assembly GCF_038502225.1. Classification (NCBI taxonomy): domain Eukaryota; kingdom Metazoa; phylum Arthropoda; class Malacostraca; order Decapoda; family Parastacidae; genus Cherax; species Cherax quadricarinatus. The sequence continues at coordinate 20,686 of NW_027197264.1, read as the reverse complement.
ATGAGTAGCTCTGATGCTCAGAAACCACTGAAGATATTGGAAACCTGGAAAAAAGAGATTCCAGGGATATAACAGGTAATGTCCTGAGAGAGAGGAGAGTAATAGTGGTAGTGATGTGCAATCCATTACCAAACAATAGGGTGCCAAGAGAGGCGTAGAATCAGAATGACAAGTCAATGATGCAAATGTTGGAAACAGCGGCCCTGAGGGCAAACAGCAGCAAAGCTAAACTAGGAGATTTCAACCATTAGGAGATTGCCAGGGAGAACTGGGACACCCATGGAGGACCAGATATATGGAGAGCCACAGGAATGTTACCAGAGAAATGAAAAATAAGTCGTATCCGCTCGAAAAGAAGAGAGATCTGAATTACAAGTGGAGATCTCCGGCTTGTATTCTCTCTGAGGTACTGGAGACTATAATTACGAGAGACTGGACATACAAATGATTTTTTCCTTAGCACTATTAGATAAATCAGTAGTGTGTTGCTTCCTAATTCAATATCATAGGTGGTATAAACCTTGGTAATGGATACCGACAAGTTGGTTTAGAAAGAAACGTGAGTAAACACTAGAACATATAAAAGAAAACGTTTCAGTTCTGGGACCTTGATCATTAATACGTCCTAGTGTTTGCCCTAGTGCACACTGGAAACAGAAGATATGTTTCCACCGTTATGTTCATCCTGGTGGATGGTACTCAGGATGGAAGGACTCGTCAGTGTGAGACAGGACTCTAATAGACAATGACTAGTTACAGGTTAGGTTAGATAAGGTTTGTCAGGACACATGGCAAGTGTTTCCGAACTCGCCACTGGAGCTTTTGGTCATCTGCCTGAAGCCTTCTGCTGGCTTACCCTTCTACCTCTTTGAAAATTATATATATATATTTTTTTTTTTGAAGAAGGTTACATCAAGACAACGTTTAGCTCTGTGTAGCGACGTTTTACAAGACTAGATAAACCTCTAAACAAGGAGGAAACAATGCCCCAATAAAATCATGTTCGGTAACGCATCTGTGATATATACAGGAAAGAGAGGAGCCAGTGACGCATTTTCCTATAGGTAAATACGACGCACTATATTTTTTACGTCACTTGGAAGACGTTTCGCCTACTAGTTTCTTATCAGTTCGTAGCGTCCCTTGTAGACGATAGTCTTCCTCATTATTTGACATACATACGAGACGGTATTTTGTGGCAGTAACAAACAGTTCAGGACAATGCAGGAAGTCCCTAAACATTGTATCTGTATTTCATGGACTGCAGGAAATCACTAGACGTTATTCCGGTGTGTGTCTCAGCACTGCTCAGTTATGTAGAGCTTGTTTTGGGAGTACAGTGTAGACTCCCTTCCTAGTTATGATAATCTCGCATGACGGGCACAAAAAAACTCACTCTTACTCATTCTTACTCTCTCTTACACTCACACACACACACACACACACACACACACACACACACACACACACACACACACACACACACACACACACATTAGACACATGTGCAACTCTTGGGTATCTTTGAGGAAACGTTTCTCCACACAGTGGCTTCATCAGTCCATACAAAGGAGAAACGTGAAGAACAGGAGGAGAATGAGGTAATCAGTCCCTCAACGTGTCGGTTCTGTGAACCATTCATCTACAATCCTGTCAGACACTGCAACGTCTTGGTATCTTAATACAGGGAATTCTTCTCTTGCCTAACCCTTGGGCACGACCTACTTCCACATTGGTCAAATGTGACACCACCTACGACTGCTGCACCTCTCCTGCCATACGGTATATAAGCTGCTTCTCCGCACATATGTGGTATTCTATTCAACATTGACGGACTGACCACATCGACTCAAGGTTGAGGGACTGATTACCTCATTCTCCTCTTGTTCTTCACGTTTCTCCTTTGTATGGACTGATGAAGCCACTGTGTGGCGAAACGTTTCCTCAATAAAGATACCCAAGAGTTGCACATGTGTCTAATTTATCAACGTGTCGGTTCTCTGAACCATTCATCTACACACACACACACACACACACACACACACACACACACACACACACACACACACACACACACACACACACAAACAATTAGCGTCTCACTGAATGGAGAAAAAAAATAACACAAAATTAACTTCCAAAACAGATACCATACATCATTTCCGTCAGTAATTACACATTAATGCATTTAATACAGTACGTTACTGTATTATTGCATTCTACAATGTTTGATACAGTACGTTAGTGTATTATTGTATTCTACAATGTTTGATACAGTACGTTAGTGTATTATTGTATTCTACAATGTTTGATACAGTACGTTGGTGTATTATTGTATTCTACAATGTTTGATACAGTACGTTAGTGTATTATTGTATTCTACAGTGTATGATACAGTACGTTACTGTATTCTTCAGCGTTTGATACAGTACGTTAATGTATTATTGTATTCTACAGTTTGATACAGTACGTCAATGTATTACTGTATTCTACAGTGTTTGATACAGTACGTTAGTGTATTATTGTATTCTACAGTGTTTGATACAGTACGTTAGTGTATTATTGTATTCTACAGTGTTTGATACAGTACGTCACTGTATTATTGTATTCTTCAGTGTTTGATACAGTACGTTAGTGTATTATTGTATTCTACAGTGTTCCATACATTAGTGTATTATTGTATTCTACAATGTTTGATACAGTACGTTGGTGTATTATTGTATTCTACAATGTTTGATACAGTACGTTAGTGTATTATTGTATTCTACAGTGTATGATACAGTACGTTACTGTATTCTTCAGCGTTTGATACAGTACGTTAATGTATTATTGTATTCTACAGTGTTTGATACAGTACGTCAATGTATTACTGTATTCTACAGTGTTTGATACAGTACGTTAGTGTATTATTGTATTCTACAGTGTTTGATACAGTACGTTAGTGTATTATTGTATTCTACAGTGTTTGATACAGTACGTCACTGTATTATTGTATTCTTCAGTGTTTGATACAGTACGTTAGTGTATTATTGTATTCTACAGTGTTCCATACATTAGTGTATTATTGTATTCTACAGTGTTTGATACAGTATTCTAGAGCAGCAGTAACTAATTTACGTCACATTCCCTTTAACAATTACACAGTATCATTTTAGAAGTAGCTAATGCAAGCTACATCCCATCCTAAATAATTCTACAACATTGTAGGAGTCACTACTGTATCTAGCATTCTTTTATTTTCATAATTATACAATATATAATTTCTAAATGGCAAATAATTCCTCCACTGGTGAAAAATATTACACCAATGTTGATGTTTACTTCAGCCGACCAGCCAGGCTGTGGCTCGTACGTTGGTTTGCGTGCAGCCAGCAGTAACAGCCTAGTTGATCAGGCTCTGATCCACCAGGAGGCCTGGTCACAGACCGGGCCGCGGGGGCGTTGACCCCCGGAACTCTCTCCAGGTCAATGGCGCCAGATCCAGAGTACAGCATTACTGTGTTGTGTTTTGTTGTGATATTTCTGTACCCACCACTTGGACACACACAGGTCTTGATGCAGGTCATAGCCACCACTTGGACACACACAGGTCTTGATGCAGGCCATAGGCACCACCTGGACATGCACAGGTCATTATGCAAGTCATAGCCACCACTTGGACAGACACAGGTCATAATGCAGGTGTGGCATGCAAAGAGTACGTAACCTTTATTTGGCGCATGTACACACCCTCATTTACAGGCTATCTCCCCCAACCAGCGAACCAGGTGACTGAGGGTTGACGATGGGGCCCCGTCGTTCAACCAGTACCCAGGTTCCAGCCAGTAAGAAGATGGTTTTGGCAATCGCAGAGGTTATGTGGGTACCACTCTCCTGTCTGCCCTTGTCATTCCCATTCTAGAGCTGGTTGAAGCACGGTCTGCTCTCTAGTGGCTTCTATTCTGCCTTGCTTACCGTGGAGTGTACTAATACCTATTGCTGTACATAGTGTATATAGTGTACATATTGCTGTTCTAAATTGAAGGATAATACAAGTCAAAAGTTTTCTGGTGTTTATTTTGCTCCCTTTACACCCAGGATAACAGGCCATTTGGACTCCTGGGTTGTAATATCCTGTTAGAAAACACAAAAAGCTTTCAATACGGAACCTAATATCGATAGTTTGATCACCTGACACATTTGTACACAAAGCCCAACACTGGTATGCTGAACGAGTCAACTTCAGAAACTGAAGCAGAGCCAGCCACAACTAGGTGCCTGGTTGAACCCGCCTCAAGGGCATTGTTATAAACTAAGTCTTTGTAAGAATCATCAAGAATCGCATCTGCAGGAGAACAAGGCATGAGATTTTTCCTGTAATGTGGTCTTATGTAGATAACGAGCAGAGCAAAAGTGCAAAAAGATATAATGGTGAGACCACATCCCGCACCATAACCCTAATTTTTAAATAGGTAGTCCTGCTATGCCTCGCTCTGGTAGTTCTGAACGAAGTATCCTAGGGCTGTGCCCTGGGTAGGATAAGTGGTGGTTATGAATTTATATATAATGTTTGTCAGGAAACAGAAGTTTCTTGACCCTGGTCTTAGTCATATGATGGCCGGCAGTTGGAGATTTTGGTCATTTGTCCGAGGACTTCCTCTGGCTTACAAGTTCACCCCTTTAAACTGGAACAGTAAAAAGAAGGCCACGAGTTGCACACCATCTGTCACCACCCCTGGTACCTCAGTGACCTCAATCACTACCCCTAGAACCTTAGGTGACCTCAGCCACAACCCCTGGAACCTCAGGTGACTTCAGCCACCGCCCCTGGAACCTCAGCCACCACCCCTGAAACCTTACGTGACCTCAGCCACCACACCTGGAACCTTAGGTGACCTCCACCACGCCTGGAACCTCAGGTGACCTCAGCCACCACCCCTAGAACCTCAGGTGACCTCAGCCACCACCCCTGAAACATTAGGTGACCTCAGCAACCACATCTGGAACCTTGGGTGACCTCAGCCACCACACCTGGAACCTTGGGTGACCTCGGCCACCATCCCTGGAACATTAAGTGACCTCAGCCACCACACCTGGAACCTTGGGTGACCTCAGCAACCACACCTGGAACCTTGGGTGAGCTCAGCCACCACGCCTGGAACCTCAGCCACCACACCTGGAACCTTGGGTGACCTCGGCCACCATCCCTGGAACATTAAGTGACCTCAGCCACCACACCTGGAACCTTGGGTGACCTCATCCACCACACCTAGAACCTCAGGTGACCTCCTTCACCACACCTGGAACCTCAGGTTACCTCAGCCACCACACCTGGCACCTTAGGTGACCCTAGCCACCACCCCTGGAACCTCAGGTGACCTCAGTCACCACGCCTGGAACCTCAGGTGACCTCAGCCACCACCCCTGAAACATTAGGTACCTCGGCCACCACCCCTGGAACCTTAGGTGACCTCCACTCCACCACCCCTGGAACCTCAGGTGATATCAGCCACGACCCTTGGAACCTCAGGTGACCTCAGCCACCACCCCTGGAACATTAGGTGACCTCAGCCACCACACCTGGAACCTTGGGTGACCTCAGCCACCACACCTGGAACCTTGAGTGACCTCGGCCACCACCCCTGGAACATTAGGTTACCTCAGCCACCACACCTGGAGCCTTGAGTGACCTCAGCCACCACACCTGGAACCTTAGGTGACCTTGGCCACTATCCCTAGAACCTTAGGTGACCTCAGCCACCACACCTGGAACCTTGGTAGACGTCAGCCACCACACCTGGAACCTTGGGTGACCTCAGCCACCACACCTGGAAGTGGTTGTGGCATGCAAAGAGTACATAACCTTTATTCGGCGCATGTACACACCCTCATTGACAGGCTATCTCCCCCATCCAGCGAACCAGGTGCTAAGGGTTGACGATGGGGCCCCGTCATTCAATCAGTACCCAGGTTCCAGCCAATGAGAAGATGGTTTTGGCAATCGCAGAGGTGATGTGGATACCTCTCACCTGTCTGCCCTTGTCATTCCCATTCTAGAGCTGGTTGAAGCACGGTGTGCTCTCTAGTGGCTTCTATTCTGCCTTGCTTACAGCGGAGTGCACTAATACCTATTGTTGTACATAGTGTATATAATGTACATACTTCTGTTCTAAATTGGTGAAGGATAATACAAGTCAAAAGTTTATCTGCTGTGTTTATTTTGCTCCCTTTACACCCAGGATAACAGGCCTTTGGGACTCCTGGGTGGTAATAGTCGTCCTGGACACACAGGTCCTCTCAAAGAAATATATTTTTACAATTGAAAGAGGGACAACCAACTTTATTCAACTAAATATGTTAGTGGGGTGACTGTCACCCGTTTTGTGGGAGGATGTCAACACTGCAGTGACTAACTACTATGTCTGGCTGCCGCCAGACATGGTAGTGAGTTTATCTATCTCATCCTTGTAAGTGCTAAAGTAGCTTTCTCGCGTCGGGTTTTCAATAAATTTCTCGTTTATTATATAGGTTAGGTTGTCCTCTGATTATAAAAAAAAATAACCAAGTATAACACACCACAACGGAAATTAATGAAATATAACGTAAGGCGATAAACAGCTGTGGGAGCAACAGAAGACGACAGACAGCGAAGTGGAAAACACTTAGAGATTTTTGCTTTAAGTTACATTCATCAGTCTCTCATCTGACTGTCATCGCAACAATGGCATGCTATATATTACTTAGAGGACATGGGCTCGTTTAGCTGTATTGTGGCCAATGTATTTATGCCAGAGCCTCTGGAGTGTACTCAACTGTATGCGGAAATTTAATGAGTAATTAAGAGTAGCATTACTGAAATGAGAAAGTTGGCGGGCTTCAAAAATAGATTAGACAGATACATGAGTGGGTGTGAGGCTGGACCAGTCTAGCATGGGCCTGTAGGACTACTGTATTCTTCAAATCTTTCGATAAATACTGATTGTTTTAAATATCTAGGTGACGAGTCTCTCTTGCGTTCAGTGGCGCTGGTCAGGGGCTCCTGATCTAGGGAATTGGATCTGTGTTGCAGTTGCCTGAATTAAGCTTGAATGCCTTCCATTCCCCTTCCCTCACAGGAGCTGTATAATCCCTACGTGTTTAGCGCTCCCCCATGATAATAATCATACTGTAAGAAGACATTTCCTACCTCCTCCTGGTTGGTTAGGAAGGTAAGAAGGAACTTCTTACCTCACATTAGTTGGTTAGGAAAGTAAGAGGGAAGCTGCTGCTTCCCACTGGCTGGTTAAGAAGAAGGAAGCTGCTGCCTTCCAGTGGTTGGTTAGGAAGGTAAGGAGGAAGCTGCTGCCTCCTACTGGTTGGTCAGCTTGATAAGTGGTTCGGCCTCAGAGCAAGACGTGAACTGGTCTGGGTTGCCAGGTTGGAAGGGAGACTTAGCGTGGATAAGTCTGAACGTTATTTAATACAATTATGAGGAACGTTGCGCAGTGGAGGTTAATACAACAATATTCCCTCAGATCGAGTTGATAATACTAAATATGTAAGTGCAACACTAACACTGACTACCACTCCCCACTCCACCTGCTGCTGCTACCTGGCTACCACTCCCCACTCCACCTGCTGCTGCTACCTGGCTACCACTCCCCACTCCACCTGCTGCTGCTACCTGGCTACCACTCCCCACTCCACCTGCTGCTGCTACCTGGCTACCACTCCCCACTCCACCTGCTGCTGCTACCTGGCTACCACTCCCCACTCCACCTGCTGCTGCTACCTGGCTACCACTCCCCACTCCACCTGCTGCTGCTACCTGGCTACCACTCCCCACTCCACCTGCTGCTGCTACCTGGCTACCACTCCCCACTCCACCTGCTGCTGCTACCTGGCTACCACTCCAAACTCCACCTGCTGCTGCTACCTGGCTACCACTCCCCACTCCACCAGCTGTTGCTACCTGGCTACCACTCCCCGCTCCACCTGTACCTGTTACCTGCCTAACACTCCCAACTCCGCCTGCTGCTGCTACCTGGCTAAAATTCCCTTCACCAGCTGCTGTTACCTGGCTAAGACTCCCCACTCCACCTGCTGATGTTACCTGGTTACCACTCCCCACTCCACCTGCTGCTGCTACGTGGCTACCACTCCCCACTCCACCTGCTGCTGCTACCTGGCTACCACTCCCCCACTCCACCAGCTGCTGCTACCTGGCTACCACTCTCCACTCCACCAGCTGCTGCTACCTGGCTATCACTCCTCCACTCCACCAGCTGCTGCTACATGACTAGCACTCCTCCACTCCAGCTGCTGCTGCTGCTACCTGGCTATCACTCCACCTGCTGCTGCTACCTGGCTACAACTCCCCCACTCCACCTGCTGCTGCTACCCGGCTACCACTCCCCTAACTCCACCTGCTGCTACCTGGCTACCACTCCCCGCTCCACCTGTAGCTGTTACCTGGCTAACACTCCCAACTCCGCCTGCTGCTGCTACCTGGCTAAAATTCCCTTCACCAGCTGCTGTTACCTGGCTAACACTCCCCACACCACCTGCTGATGCTACCTGGTTACCACTCCCCACTCCACCTGCTGCTGCTACCTGGCTACCACTCCCCACTCCACCTGCTGCTGCTACCTGGCTACCACTCCCCCACTCCACCAGCTGCTGCTACCTGGCTATCACTCCCCCACTCCACCAGCTGCTGCTACCTGGCTACCACTCCCCACTCCACCAGCTGCTGCTACCTGGCTATCACTCCCCCACTCCACCAGCTGCTGCTACATGGCTACCACTCCTCCACTCCAGCTGCTGCTGCTACATCGCGACCACGACACCAGCTGCTGCTACCACGCTCCCACTCCACCAGCTGCTGCTACCTGGCTATCACTCCCCCACTCCCCCCCCAGCTGCTACATGGCTACCACTCCTCCACTCCAGCTGCTGCTGCTGCTACCTGGCTACCACTCCACCTGCTGCTGCTACCTGGCTACAACTCCCCAGACTCCACCTGCTGCTACCTGGCTACCACTCCCCACTACACCTGCTGCTGCTACCTGGCTAACACTCCCCGCTCCACCTGTAGCTGTTACCTGGCTAACACTCCCAACTCCGCCTGCTGCTGCTACCTGGCTAAAATTCCCTCCATCAGCTGTTGTTACCTGGCTAACACTCCCCACTCCACCTGCTGATGCTACCTGGCTAAGACTCCCCACTCCACCTGCTGCTGCTACCTGGTAACAATTCCCCACTCCACCAGCTGCTGCTACCTGGCTACCACTCCCCCACTCCACTTGCTGCTACTACCTGGCTAATACTCTTCAACTCCACCTACTGCTACCTGCTACAACTTCATTCCACCTGCTGCTACTGCTACCTGGCTGCCACTCCACCTGCTGCTGCTACCTGGCTACCACTCCACCTACTGCTGCTACCTGGCTACCACTCCACCTACTGCTGCTACCTGGCTAATACTTCCCACTCCACCTACTGCTACCTGGCTAATGCTCCACCTGCTGCTAGAACCTGGCTACCACTCCCCATTCCACCAGCTGCTGCTACTTGGCTATCACTGCCCCACTCCACCAGCTGCTGCTACCTGGCTACCACTCCCCCACTCCACCAGCTGCTGTTACCTGGCTACCACTACCCCACTCCACCTGCTGCTGCTACCTGGCTACCACTCCCCACTCCACCTGCTGCTGCTACCTGGCTAACACTCCCCACTCCACCTGCTATTGCTACATGGCAATAACTCCCCACTCCACCAGCTGCTGCTACCTGTCTGCCACTCCCCACTCCACATTCTGCTGCTACTTCTTCTTCTTCTTCTTCTTATGACCAGAGCTTTGGTAAGATGGGTAAGGAAGAAGGATGGGTAAGGATAGAAATATTGGAAAAGGGTGGGAGGGGGGAGAGAGGTAGGATATAAAAGGTAAGTGGCCCAACCACTTTGGTGTAATTTAAAAAGTGTATGTGGAATAATAAGATATTCTTTAAGAGGTATAATACTAACCCATCAGAGTCACATAGATATAACAGATATACAAGTACATGACTCTGAATTGGTAGTAAATATACAAGTTGCAATTGCTTTTTTTTGCGATTGCACAACGGATATTTAAACGACAATGAAGGCAATAATTTTCTGGCCATTTATAAAGAATTACTTGACACATCAGCTTCTTACAAGGTGGTGTCCCGCCATAGTAATTGTAGCATAATTTTAACAGTAGAATGTTATACAAGATGTCTCCCTAATTGGGGGCGATGATTTTCTTAGTAAACATAGAAGGGTTCTGGTGTTACCCAATCATCTTCATTTGCAGGGAGGTTGCTCAAGATCATTGGTCGATGGTAATCGTCTTTATGGATAAAACGACGGACCCTCTATGGGAGAGTCATTCTTTGAGTCCTGTGAGGAGGAGTATTGATGATATAATCCGTGGTATTTTCAACTTGCAGAAGATGTTCTCTATCTGGCATGTAGAGTTCGTGCATTGCATAGAGTTGTTTCTTCTTCAGGGTGTCAAGGCGTACATTTAAGGTAGTAATATCTTGTTGTACGTGTAAATCTGCCATTTTAACTGTCTCTCCTCCTGGTGCCCGTAATGAAGCGAAGAGCTCTATTCTGGACCCGTTGCAACCGTAGCATGTTGGTCTTTGTTGTTAATGTCATTGGGACACACGGGTATTCGAGTATAGGTCTTATCATCATTTTATACAGATGTTTTTTGACATGTGAAGTGGCTTGAAGAGACTGTTAAGACCGGCTTTGGCTATGTTGATCTTTTTAGTTACATGAGATGTTGAGTGGAGCAGCCTGTCTATTTCATATCCCAAGATCTTGTTAGGGTTTCTAATGGCTACAGGTGTACCTCTGATGGAGATACCCCCTTTATCTTCGATTGTTGATGCAAAACATCCTATCGTGCTAACAAGGACTTTGTCAGGATTAGTCGTAATTCTCCATTTCTTTTCCCAATTAGATGTTCGACGAAGTTCAATATTCATTTTTTCTATGACTCTCTCATACTTGTATTGTCCTGTTACCGGAGTTGATGAGATGACATGGATAACATCATCTGCAAATTGCGTTATAATTGTATCATTAAACTCTGGTTGAGGAAGGTCATTCACATAAATGTCATTCTGCTACTACCTAACTAATACTCCTCCACTTCACCTGCTGCTGGAACCTGTGTAACACTCCACACTCCTCCTGCTGCTACTACGTGGCCAATACTCCTCCAGCTGCTGCTACCTGGCTACCACTCCTCCATTCCACCTGCTTCTGCTATCTCGCTACCACTTCACCTGCTGCTGCTACCTAGGTACCACTCCACCTGCTGCTGCTGCTACCTGGCTACCACTCCCCCACTGCACCTACTGCTGATAATGGCTAACACTCCTCACTCCACCTACTGCTGCTACCTGACTACCACTCCTCCACTGCACCTACTGCTGATAATGGCTAACACTCCTCACTCCACCTACTGCTGCTACCTGGCTAACACTCCCCACTACACCAGCTGCTGCTACCTGGCTACCACTCCCCACTCCACCTGCTGCTGCTACCTGGCTAACACTCCCCACTACACTAGCTGCTGCTACCTGGCTACCACTCCCCACTCCACCTGCTACTGCTACCTGGCTAACACTCCCCACTCCACCTGCTACTGCTACCTGGCTACCACTCCCCACTCCACCTGCTACTGCTACCTGGCTACCACTCCCAACTCCACCTGCTACTGCTACCTGGCTAACACTCCCCACTACACCTGCTACTGCTACCTGGCTACCACTCCCCACTCCACCTGCTACTGCTACCTGGCTAACACTCCCCACTTTACCTGCTGCTGCTACCTGGCTAACACTCCCCACTCCACCTGCTACTGCTACCTGGCTAACACTCCCCACTCCACCTGCTACTGCTACCTGGCTAACACTCCCCACTACACCTGCTACTGCTACCTGGCTACCACTCCCCACTCCACCTGCTACTGCTACCTGGCTAACACTCCCCACTCCACCTGCTACTGCTACCTGGCTAACACTCCCCACTCCACCTGCTACTGCTACCTGGCTAACACTCCCCACTTTACCTGCTGCTGCTACCTGGCTAACACTCCCCACTTTACCTGCTGCTGCTACCTGGCTAACACTCCCCACTCCACCTGCTACTGCTACCTGGCTAACACTCCCCACTCCACCTGCTACTGCTACCTGGCTAACACTCCCCACTACACCTGCTACTGCTACCTGGCTACCACTCCCCACTCCACCTGCTACTGCTACCTGGCTAACACTCCCCACTCCACCTGCTACTGCTACCTGGCTAACACTCCCCACTTTACCTGCTGCTGCTACCTGGCTAACACTCCCCACTCCACCTGCTACTGCTACCTGGCTAACACTCCCCACTCCACCTGCTACTGCTACCTGGCTAACACTCCCCACTTTACCTGCTGCTGCTACCTGGCTAACACTCCCCACTCCACCTGCTACTGCTACCTGGCTAACACTCCCCACTTTACCTGCTGCTGCTACCTGGCTAACACTCCCCACTACACCTGCTACTGCTACCTGGCTAACACTCCCCACTCCACCTGCTACTGCTACCTGGCTAACACTCCCCACTCCACCTGCTACTGCTACCTGGCTAACACTCCCCACTACACCTGCTACTGCTACCTGGCTAACACTCCCCACTCCACCTGCTACTGCTACCTGGCTAACACTCCCCACTCCACCTGCTACTGCTACCTGGCTAACACTCCCCACTCCACCTGCTACTGCTACCTGGCTAACACTCCCCACTTTACCTGCTGCTGCTACCTGGCTAACACTCCCCACTCCACCTGCTACTGCTACCTGGCTAACACTCCCCACTCCACCTGCTACTGCTACCTGGCTAACACTCCCCACTCCACCTGCTACTGCTACCTGGCTACCACTCCCCACTCCACCTGCTACTGCTACCTGGCTAACACTCCCCACTCCACCTGCTGCTGGAACGAGGCATTACGAGGCAGTTTGAGAGCGGAAGTCAAATTTCAGTGTATTGTAAATATGATGTGTAACCATAATTTTTAAAAGGTTGGAGGGGTAAGCCAGCTGAAGGCCTCGATCAGATGACCAAAAACTCCAGCGGCGGGTCATCATATGACTAAAATCCGCGTCAGGAAACACTTGTCCTGTTTCCTGGCAAATCTCATCTAATAATCTTATCTAATAATCTGAAATAATCTGTAACGAGCATCGATGATGAAAAAGAAAAAAAATGGAGGTGAACACTGTACTGTGTACATGAAGTCTTCCATGATCTGTAAAACGTATTACAACAAGTCGGACCGAAACGTCGTCGTAAGCTTCTCTCTTTTATGTGCGGGTTATTTGCGTATCGTTCCAGTCACGGTATTATGCCTTTTTGTTATTTATTTATTTATGTATTACAACATTACCTGAGTGTTCAATCAGAAAATCTGGAGTCACAAAATCTGGAACAAGAAAAAAACTTACCAACGTTTTAATTACGTTACTTTTGCATAATTTAAATCTTAGCTCTTTTTGATTTGCAAATGTATATGCGTTACACTGAGAAAGTTTTGCACTTTTAATTAAGGTTGCAGTCGAGTTTTTACTTTTTCAGTATTTTGAGCATATAAAATATGTGCCGAGATAAACTGTGTATCAGAGAGGAGTAAACAGTCTGGGTGTTTTAACGAAGGAAATTGGTATGGGAAGAACATTTCATTTTAACATTACTGATCTGTTTGCTAGACATAAGAACATATGAAAGAAGGAACACTGAAACAGACCTACTGACCCATGCGGAGCAGGTCCATGTCCCCCCTCCCCCCCGGATTTACCCAATGACCCATCCACCCCGGATTAGCCCAATGATCTACCCAGTCTGGTCACCTTCACTCAACGAAGGAGCACGGCACCAGGCCCAGCAGCACAAGCTAGTCAGGTCCAACTCACACCCACCCACACCCACTCATGTATTTATCTAACCTATTTTTAGAACTACACAACGTTTTAGCCTGAATAACTGTACTCGGGAGTTTGTTCCACTCATCCACGACTCTAATACCAAACCAGTACTTTCCTATATCCTTTCTGAATCTGATTTTTTTCCAACTTGAAACCATTGCTGCGAGTCCTGTCTTGGCTGGAAATTTTCAGCACTCTATTTACATCCCCTTTATTTATTCCTGTTTTCCATTTATACACCTCAATCATATCCCCCCTAATTCTACGCCTTTCTAGAGAGTGCAGATTCAGGGTCCTCAGTCTATCCTCATAGGGATGATTTCTGATACATGGGATCATCTTTGTCATCCTCCTCTGTACGTTTTCCAGAGCATTTATATCCATTCTGTAATACGGTGACCAGAACTGTGCAGCATAGTCTAAATGAGGCCTAACCAAAGATATATAGAGTTGAAGAACAACCTGAGGACTTCTATTATTTATACTTCTAGATATGAAGCCAAGGATTCTGTTAGCTTTATTGCGAACACTAATGCACTGTTGTCTTGGTTTTAGATTACTGCTAACCAGAACTCCTAAATCCTTTTCGCAATCAGTAGTATTAAGATCTACATTATTTAGTTTATATGTGGCATGGTTATTTTCCTGTCCAACAATTAGAACTTTGCATTTGTCAATATTAAACTGCATCTGCCACTTCTCCGACCATTGCATCAGTCTATTCAAATCATCCTGGAGTGCTCTAGTGTCCTCATTAAAATGAATTGGACGGCCTATTTTTGTGTCATCAGCAAATTTGCTTATGTCGCTATTTATTCCCTCATCTATGTCGCTTATGTAATTTGTGAACAACAACGGGCCCAGCACTGACCCCTGAGAAACACCGCTTGTGACATGCCCCCATTCTGATTTCTCCCCATTTATGCAAACTCTCTGCTGCCTATTTGTCAACCATGCCTCTACCCTGGAAAAAATTTCTTCTCCTATTCCGTGTGCCTTAAGTTTCCTCAACAGCCTCTGGTGTGGAACTCTATCGAAAGCCTTACTGAAGTCCATATACACAATATCATATTCATTACCATGATCTACCTCCTCAAGCACCTTAGTGAAAAAAGTTAGTAAATTCATAAGACAGGAACGCCCCTTTGTAAAACCGTGTTGAGATTCATTAATCAATCTGTGCCTATTAAGATGGCTACGAATTGCTTCGGCAATTATTGATTCCATAAATTTTCCCACTATGGAGTTAAGGTTTATTCGTCTATAGTTCGAAGCCAAGGACTTGTCACCTGCCTTTTAAATAGGCCATTTTCCACTTATCAGGCACTATGCCAGTTTGTAGTGATATGTTAAAAAGATTAGCCAAAGTATGCTAAGTTCCTCTTTCCATTCCTATAACACCCTTGCAAACAGTTCATCAGGACCTGGGGATTTGTTAGGTTTTAGTTTCTCTATTTGTCTGAGGAGCATGTCACTAGTTACCGCAATCGTGCATAGTTTATCATCCTGTTCTACATAATCTATTATTTCAGGAATGTCGCTAGTAATTTCCTGGGTGAAAACTGAGAGGAAGTACGTATTGAGAATTTCACACATATCCTTATTACTGTCAGTGATCTGACCTGAGCTACTCTTAAGTGGGCCAATCTTGTCCCTAATCTTACTTCTGTATACCTGAAAGAACCCTTTTGGGTTAGTTTTTGAATCCCTTGCGACCTTAGCCTCATAATCCCTTTTTGCTTTTCTTATTCCTTTCTTTATTTCTCTCTTTAATTGAATATACTGATTTCTTAACTGCCCATCCCCTGTTTTGATACGCCTATATATGCCTCTCTCTTGACCAGTGAGATGTTTTAATCTATTGTTCATCCATTTGGGATCATTTTTATTAGATCTAATTTCCCTACTCGGAACAAAAGTTGTCTGGGCAGCTAGAACTATGCTCTGAAAAACGTCATAATGGCAACCAAGATCACCTACCTGACCCATAGTCAGGACATCCCAATTTAGCCCACCCAGGTAATTTTTCAGTCCCATGAAGTCGGCCAAGCGAAAATCTGGGACAGAGATTTGATTACAGTTATCTGGGTAATTCCATGATATATTGAAACTAAGTGATTTGTGATCACTTTCCCCAAGCTCATCATTAACCTCAAGATTATTAATTAGTGAATCTTTGTTGGCAAGAACCAAGTCAAGCAGACTGTTTCCTCTAGTTGGTTCTGTCACAACCTGTTCTAAAAAGCAATCCTGAACCGTATCAAGAAAGTCACTAGACTCAAGATTTCCTGTCATATTGTTCCAATCAATTTATCTAAAGTTAAAATCTCCCATTATCACAACATTTTCATATCTAGATGCCTTATGAATTTCGTCCCATAACAGCTTACTGCACCCCTTATCAAGGTTTGAGGGCCTATAAATCACATCCAGAATTAATTTGTCACGTCCCTCGAGAAACTGTAGCCAAACAGATTCTGTGTTCGATGTTTCTAATCTTATATCATGTCTAAGACAACAATTTAAATTTTCTCTGACATACATCGCCACACCACCACCCTTCCTGTTGACCCAATCAGTGTGGAATAGTTTATAACCCTGTATATTGCATTCAGAAGGCATTTCTCTATCTATCAGGTTGACCCAGGTCTCTGTTATACCAATAATATCTATATTACTACACTTGCAAGTAATCTTAGCTCATCTATCTTATTTCTTAGACTCCTACTATTTGTATAGCAAACCTTAAGGGAGCTAGTCACTCGTTGCCCTCTACTATCTCTCTTTGTTGAGCAATTGATTTGCCATTACTAGCAACTTTATTTTGAATATTGTCTTTTAAACATATCCCTGAGGTATCCCGGTAATAACTGCTGTTTTTAACACTAATGCTGCAGCCTGATTGTTTCCCACAAACACCCATACCTCTATAATCTATCAGTTTGAATTCCTAGACAAGTCATCAGTTACCCTCTCAATAGAATTGGCTAATGCAACCACTCCATCCCCAGAGAGATGAACCCCATCCCTTGCATACATATCACGTTTGCCAAAGAACAGGTCCCAGTCATCAATGAATGGGATTGCAAGTTCCTTGCAGTACCTGTCTAGCCAGCGATTTATACCAATTGCCCTAGACATCCATTCATTGCCCACTCCCTTTCTAGGCAAGATGCTACATATGACTGGGATCCCTCCCTTAGCCCCAACTACTTCTATGGCTGACCTGTACTTATCAAGCATCTCACTCCTGCTCTTTCCAATATCATTACCCCCAGCACTAAGACAGATAATGGGCTTGTTCCCATTACCTGCCATAATATTATCCAACCTGCTGACTATGTCACCAACACCAACTCCAGGAAGGCACACTCTATGTCTGACCTTTCTGTCTCTGTTATAAAATGCACGGTCCATATATCTTACCTGAGAATCGCCTACTATTAAAATATTCTTACCTTGATTAGCAGGGGAATCAATGATACCTTCAACCTCACTAACCACTGAATTACACTTGTCTTGGAGAACAGAGAATCGATTTCCTACCTTCACATCTTCTCTATTAACTCTCATCTTCCTTCTTCCTGAACTGTGAACCACTTGCCACTTAAAGCGGCTGCCACTATCGCGTCTTGAAAAAGTAGCTAATTTCAAGTTCGATTTGTATAAAACAGTTTATTAGTTTGTTGTCTTATTGCTACGATTGCTGTCCATCTTCATTCGCCGGTACTCTCCCGGCCCGGGTCTTTTCCAGATGGTGACCCGGCCTTGGCTCCCTGTCCTGGGAGTGTCTTGAGATCTATGTCTGCCATGGGAGGAGGTACAAGTACCTCCTCATCTTCTGGGACCAACTGTCCCCAGGTTTAGCCACATTCCCCGCCCTCACGGGGCTCGTAGGGAGAAGCTAAGCTTCTGGTCTGCCATCTTCCTCGCCCCAGGGGAAGGCTCGTGGGACTGGCAGTCTTGTGAGCTGCAGGTGACAGGAGCTCTGGCCATACTGCAATTGTTACTAGTTATGAATTTCAAGATTTCTCTTGTGTCTTTCATGTTCATGTCACGATTATATGCAGTAATAATTGGCTCTATATATTTTTCTTTAAATAAAAGCCTAAATTTTATATATATTTTTCAACAAAAATTATGGTAATGACAGTGAGGTTTTCTTTTTATCACTCTAAGTACACTCTACACCAGAGGTAACCAATGGGACTACAAGGGAACGTAAAGGAATTTTAGTAAGGTACGTAAGTCATTGATATTGTCATCAATGTTTAAAAAATAAAAATTTATATCCAGTAGCTTGAAAATAAACGTAAAATTTTAACTTTCAATATTTACAGAGTTGTAACCGAGAATGGATTCTCTGCATTTGTTTTTTAAATCAAGACTAAATTTCGTACTAGGCTGTTTCGTGGAGGATGAGCTCAAAATTGAAGCACAGGCTTGGAATAAGCAAGAACATTCTTCTTATGGTATTTCCCAGGAGCTAAACCAAGTACAGATATTCCACGTCTTGATAAACCATTTACGCTTCTTACCTAAATTATCATTTAAAAATCTGTACATTCTTGTTTTAATTTTTATTCCGAGGACATTAATATTTTTTGTGATTACTTTATCTTTATTGTCATGTTACATATAATTGTTTACGCCGGTAATAATGTAGGAATTATAATGTTATACGGCTAAGCTGTATGTCTCTAAAATTTAAGAGTATACTGTTCTATCTGTTTGTCTATCACACATCTACTAAGAGTATTAATAATGGTTATATCCATAACCATGATTTTTAAAGAGGTAGACCAGTAAGCCAGCGGAAGGCCTCGGTCAGATGACCAAACGCTCCAGCTGTTGGTCATCATATGACTAAGTCCCGCGTCAGGAAAACACTTGTCCTGTTTCCTGACAAACATTACACCTATCACACACATTATTTGTAAGTTTTGTTTTCCCCGACTGTCCAAAGGGGACGCGTGGTTTATAAAACAAAATATCAAGAGGAACACGATCTATACAAGTATACGAACCACTGCTTTTCGCCATATGTTACACCCTTTTTTTTTTATTTCCGGTAAAGAGGAAGATGGGGTTCGGTGCTGTGCCTAGTCCTGGGGGTTCCCTGTTGGTCCCACTCTTCATTCACTAGTATCTCGTACCATCCACCCCATCTCTACCCCAGCTAGCCACTCCCCATTCACTAGTATCTCGTACCATCCACCCCATCTCTACCCCAGCTAGCCTCTCCCCATTCACTAGTATCGTACCATCTACCCAGTCTCCACGCCAGCTAGCCACTCCCCATTCACTAGTATCGTACCATCCACCCAGTCTCCACGCCAGCTAGCCACTCCCCATTCACTAGTATCGTACCATCCACCCAGTCTCCACGCCAGCTAGCCACTCCCCATTCACTAGTATCTCGTACCATCCACCCCATCTCTACCCCAGCAAGCCTCTCCCCATTCACTAGTATCGTACCATCCACCCCGTCTTCACACCAGCTAACCACTCCCCATTCACTAGTATCTCGTACCATCCACCCCATCTCTACCCCAGCTAGCCACTCCCCATTCACAAGTATCGTACCACCCACCCCGTCTTCACACCAGCTAGCCACCCCCCACTCACTAGTATCTCGTATCATCCACCCCATCTCTACCCCAGCTAGCCTCTCCCCATTCACTAGTATCGTACCATCCACCCCGTCTTCACACCAGCTAGCCACTCCCCATTCACTAGTATCTCGTACCATCCACCCCGTCTCTACCCGAGCTTGCCACTCACCATTCACTAGTCCCTCGTACCATCTACCCCATCTCTACCCGAGCTTGCCACTCACCATTCACTAGTAAGTCGTACCATCCACCCCATCTCTACCCCTGCTTGCCACTTCCCATTCACGAGTCCCTCGTACCATCCATCCCCACAGTTTCCTCTGGCTCCCTTGGGTCGTGATTAAATTAGATCTCACAATGGCAGCCCACTGAAGTCGTGATGAAGTCACACAGGTGTCACATTGAAGAAGCACCGACTTCATAGTGACGTCCCAGGCATCATATTAACACCACTGAAGTCACACTGGCTGATGCCTGAGTGACATTAGAAGGACATCAAACAGACGTCACACAGTTCAAGGACAGATTCCTAGTGGCTCTGGGTACAGGAAGGCTATTATCAGTTTACCCGAGTTTACTATATAACGGAACCACGATGACTAACATTAACTATGATGTACTATAAAAATAATAATGGTTTTAAATGACCATAATTTTTAAAGGGGTGGACCGGTAAGCCAGCGGAAGGCGTCGGTCAGATGACCAAAAGCTCCAAAGGCGGGTCATCATCTGACTAAGACCCGCGTCAGGAAACATTTGTCCTGTTTCCTGACGAACCTTACCTAACCTAACCTAATTAACTATGATTAAAGATATATATATATATATATATATATATATATATATATATATATATATATATATATATATATATATATATATATATATATATAAAATTATAAAAAAAAAACTCTTCCATTATTAAAAATCTAATAATCTCTTACACAGGTTAAAGTTTGTCTGGATATATGTCGTGCCGAATAGGTAAAACTGGTCAATTAGCAAGCACTCATTTAAAATTAAGTCCTTTCTAAAATTTTCTCTTCTACGTTTAAAGATATATTTTTTCCATTTATGTTAATGTAAAAATTAATAATTCTGTA
>NW_027197263.1:62500-65030 GCF_038502225.1 Cherax quadricarinatus | reverse complement strand
TGATGGACTGGTGGTGAGGGTGATGGACTGGTGGTGAGAGTGATGGACTGGTGGTGAGGATGATGGATTAGTGGTGAGAGTGATGGACTTGAGGTGAGGGTGATGGACTGGTGGTGAGGGTTATGGACTGGTGGTGAGGGTGATGGACTTGTGGTGAGGGTGATGGTTTGGTGGTGAGGGTGATGGACTGGTGGTGAGGGTGGTAGACTGGTGGTGAGGGTGATGGACTGGTGGTGTTGGTGACGGATTAGTGGTGAGGGTGATGGACTGGTGGAGAGTGATGGATTGGTGGTGAGGGTGATGGACTGGTGGGGAGGGTAATGGGCAGGTGGTGTGGGTGATGGATTGGTGGTGAGGGCGATGGACTGGTGGTGTGGGTGGTGGACTGGTGGGGAGGGTGATGGACTGGTGGTGAGGGTGATGGACTGGTGGTGTGGGTGGTGGACTGGTGGGGAGGGTGATGGACTGGTGGTGAGGGTGGTGGACTGGTGGGGAGGATGAAGGACTATGTTTCCAGAAGTCCATCTGTGTCCCCTCAGATGAACTCCCTTCCCCACTTCCCTTGCTGGTGATGGTGTTGTGGTGAGGGGAAAAGGACCGGTGGTGAAGGTGATGGACTATTATTGAGGGTGATGCACTGGCGGTTAGGTAGATGGACTGGTGGTGAGGGTGATGGACAGGTGGGGAGGGGGAAGGACTGGTGGTGAGGGTGATGCACTGGCGGTTAGGTTGATGGACTGGTGGTGAGGGTGATGGAGTGGTGGGGAGGGTGATGGGCTGGTGGGGAGGGTGATGGACTGGTGGTGAAGGTGGCGGACTGGTGGTGACTGTGATGGACTGGTGGTGAGGGTGATGGACTGGTGGTGAGGGTGATGGACTGGTGGTGAGGGTGATGGACTGGTGGTGAGAGTGATGGACTGGCGGGGAGGGTGATGGACTGGTGGTGAGGGTGATGGACTGGTGGTGAGGGTGATGGACTGGTGGTGAGGGTGATGGGCTAGTGGTGTGGGTGATGGACTGGTGGTGAGAGTGATGGACTGGTGGTGAGGGTGATGGACTAGTAGAGAGGGTGAAGGACTGTGTTTCCAGAAGTCCATCTGTGTCCCCTCAGATGAACTCCCTTCCACACTTCCCTTCCTGGTGATGGACTGGTTTTGAGGGTGATGGTCAGGTTTTGAGGGTGATGGACTCTTGCTGAGGGTGATGGACTGGTGGTGAGGGTGATGGACTGATAGTGAGAGTGATGGACTGGTGATGAGGGTGATGCTTGTGTGTGTGTGTGTGTGTGTGTGTGTGTGTGTGTGTGTGTGTGTGTGTGTGTGTGTATGTTTCCTTCCCCTAGTTTCATGTCTCCAGAAGTCCATCTGCGGGCCCTCAGATGAACTCCCTTAAACACTTCCCTTGTTGGTGATGGACTGGTGGTGAGGGTGATGGGCTGGTGGTGAGGGTGATGGTCTGGTGGTGAGGGTGATGGTCTGGTGGTGAGGGTGATGGACTGGTGAGTGATAGGGTGGTGAGGGTGATGGACTGGTGGTGAGGGTGAGGGTGATGGACTGGTGGTGAGGGTGAGGTGCTGATGGTGATGGACTGGTGGTGAGGGTGATGGACTGGTGGTGAGGGTGATGGACTGGTGGTGAGGGTGATGGACTGGTGGTGAGGGTGATGGACTGGGGGGGAGGGTGATGGTGATGAACTGGTGGGGACTGGTGGTGAGGGTGATGGACTGGTGGTGAGGGTGATGGACTGGTGGTGAGGGTGATGGTGGTGAGGGTGAGGGTGATGGACTGGTGGTGAGGGTGATAGACTGGAGGTGAGGGTGATGGACTGGTGGTGAGGGTGATGGACTGGTGGTGAGGGTGATGGACTGGTGATGAGGGTGATGGACTGGTGGTGAGGGTGATGGACTGGTGGTGAGAGTGATGGACTGGTGGTGAGGGTGATGGACTGGTGGTGAGGATGACGATCTGGTGGTGAGGGTGATGGACTGGTGGTGAGGGTAAAGGATTGGCGGTGAGTGTGATGGACTGGTGGTGAGAGTGATGGACTGCTGGTGAGGGTAATGGACTGGTGATGAGGGTGATGGACTGGTGGTGAGGGTGATGGACTGGTGGTGAGGGTGATGGACTGGTGGTAGGGTGAGTCCATCTGTGTCCCCTCAGATGAACTCCCTTCCACACTTCCCTTGTGGTGATGGACTGGTGGTGAGGGTGATGGACTGGTGGTGAGGGTGATGGACTGGTGGTGAGGGTGATGGACTGGTGGTGAGGGTGATGGACTGCTGGTGAGGGTGATGGACTGCTGGTGAGGGTGATGGACTGGTGGGGAGGGTGATGGACTCGTGCTGACGGTGAAGGACTGCTTCCAGAAGTCCATCTGTGTCCCCTCAGATGAACTCTTCCACACTTCCCTTGTTGTGATGGACTGGTGGTGGGGTGAGGGTGAAGGACTGTGTGAAGTCCATCTGTGTCCCCTCAGATGAACTCCCTTCCACACTTCCCTTGTGATGGACTGAGGGTGATGGACTGGTGGT
>NW_027197263.1:0-57500 GCF_038502225.1 Cherax quadricarinatus | reverse complement strand
TTGTTGACGTGCTTGTTGTATTGTTGACGTGTTTTTGTATTGTTGACGTGCTTGTTGTATTGCTGACGTGCTTGTTGTATTGTTGACGTGCTTGTTGTATTGTTGACGTGCTTGTTGTATTGTTGACGTGCTTGTTGTATTGTT
This sequence comes from Cherax quadricarinatus, assembly GCF_038502225.1. Classification (NCBI taxonomy): domain Eukaryota; kingdom Metazoa; phylum Arthropoda; class Malacostraca; order Decapoda; family Parastacidae; genus Cherax; species Cherax quadricarinatus. The sequence continues at coordinate 57,356 of NW_027197263.1, read as the reverse complement.
GACGTGCTTGTTGTATTGTTGACGTGCTTGTTGTATTGTTGACGTGCTTGTTGTATTGTTGACGTGCTTGTTGTATTGTTGACGTGCTTGTTGTATTGTTGACGTGCTTGTTGTATTGTTGACGTGCTTGTTGTATTGTTGACGTGCTTGTTGTATTGTTGACGTGCTTGTTGTATTGTTGACGTGCTTGTTGTATTGTTGACGTGCTTGTTGTATTGTTGACGTGTTTAGCTCAAGATTCCACACCGTTGTTATACTACTGAAGAACTACTTCAGTTTTCCCACTGCACCTTCGACAACACTCTCTCTTACACTGGCGTTTATATCTCCCTCAAGCAGGTATTTTGCTCCACTAAAATTTACCAACACTTATAAACTTATGGAATCTAACTGTAGGAAAATATCGTTAACAGAATGTAGATAATTATGAAATGCTAATTAAATATTTGAAAACTTAAAAAAATATATAAATATAATTTGCCAAGGAAATTAAGTTTACCCCATTCATCATATAATAAATAACAAAACTTAAAAATATTATTAAAATTATTAAGTAAAATTAATGAAAATATCAAGTATAATAATAAGTGAATGTATTTTCATTCAGTATATTATGTTTATTATGCTATGTTATGTGAATATACTGAGAGTATCTATCAAAGCAGCACCTGTCACCGAAGCAGGTGTTCTGACAACAGGTGCAGCTCTGACAACAGGTGCTGCTTTGACAACAGGTGCTGTTGTAGACACACCGGAGAGTTAACACCCAAAAATCTTACTTCTATTCACTAGTTTAGGAGTTTGGCAAAACATGAAGTGCAATATTGACTACAATACAGACATTTTTCACAAGTATATTTACAGTCTGGACGAAAAATAATCATGACTTAGAACATAACTGACGTAATACCTGCCAATACCTTAAGTTAATCAGCTTGTCTAATTCCGACGCCAGATTAATCACATGAAAGTTACATCACATAAAGTACTCAAGACTCGTACATGTACCATATATTTATATATATATATATATATATATATATATATATATATATATATATATATATATATATATATATATATATATATATATTTTTTTATTATCACACTGGCCGAGTCCCACCAAGGCAGGGTGGCCCGAAAAAGAAAAACTTTCACCATCATTCACTCCATCACTGTCTTGCCAGAAGGGTGCTTTACACTACAGTTTTTAAACTGCAACATTAACACCCCTCCTTCAGAGTGCAGGCACTGTACTTCCCATCTTCAGGACTCAAGTCCGGCCTGCCGGTTTCCCTGAATCCCTTCATTAATGTTACTTTGCTCACACTCCAACAGCACGTCAAGTATTAAAAACCATTTGTCTCCATTCACTCCTATCAAACACGCTCACGCATGCCTGCTGGAAGTCCAAGCCCCTCGCACACAAAACCTCCTTTACCCCCTCCCTCCAACCTTTCCTAGGCCGACCCCTACCCCGCCTTCCTTCCACTACAGACTGATACACTCTTGAAGTCATTCTGTTTCGCTCCATTCTCTCTACATGTCCGAACCACCTCAACAACCCTTCCTCAGCCCTGTGGACAACAGTTTTGGTAATCCCGCACCTCCTCCTAACTTCCAAACTACGAATTCTCTGCATTATATTCACACCACACATTGCCCTCAGACATGACATCTCCACTGCCTCCAGCCTTCTCCTCGCTGCAACATTCATCACCCATGCTTCACACCCATATAAGAGCGTTGGTAAAACTATACTCTCATACATTCCCCTCTTTGCCTCCAAGGACAAAGTTCTTTGTCTCCACAGACTCCTAAGTGCACCACTCACTCTTTTTCCCTCATCAATTCTATGATTCACCTCATCTTTCATAGACCCATCTGCTGACACGTCCACTCCCAAATATCTGAATACGTTCACCTCCTCCATACTCTCTCCCTCCAATCTGATATTCAATCTTTCATCACCTAATCTTTTTGTTATCCTCATAACCTTACTCTTTCCTGTATTCACCTTTAATTTTCTTCTTTTGCACACCCTACCAAATTCATCCACCAATCTCTGCAACTTCTCTTCAGAATCTCCCAAGAGCACAGTGTCATCAGCAAAGAGCAGCTGTGACAACTCCCACTTTGTGTGTGATTCTTTATCTTTTAACTCCACGCCTCTTGCCAAGACCCTCGCATTTACTTCTCTTACAACCCCATCTATAAATATATTAAACAACCACGGTGACATCACACATCCTTGTCTAAGGCCTACTTTTACTGGGAAAAAATTTCCCTCTTTCCTACATACTCTAACTTGAGCCTCACTATCCTCGTAAAAACTCTTCACTGCTTTCAGTAACCTACCTCCTACACCATACACTTGCAACATCTGCCACATTGCCCCCCTATCCACCCTGTCATACGCCTTTTCCAAATCCATAAATGCCACAAAGACCTCTTTAGCCTTATCTAAATACTGTTCACTTATATGTTTCACTGTAAACACCTGGTCCACACACCCCCTACCTTTCCTAAAGCCTCCTTGTTCATCTGCTATCCTATTTTCCGTCTTACTCTTAATTCTTTCAATTATAACTCTACCATACACTTTACCAGGTATACTCAACAGACTTATCCCCCTATAATTTTTGCACTCTCTTTTATCCCCTTTGCCTTTATACAAAGGAACTATGCATGCTCTCTGCCAATCCCTAGGTACCTTACCCTCTTCCATACATTTATTAAATAATTGCACCAACCACTCCAAAACTATATCCCCACCTGCTTTTAACATTTCTATCTTTATCCCATCAATCCCAGCTGCCTTACCCCCTTTCATTTTACCTACTGCCTCACGAACTTCCCCCACACTCACAACTGGCTCTTCCTCACTCCTACAAGATGTTATTCCTCCTTGCCCTATACACGAAATCACAGCTTCCCTATCTTCATCAACATTTAACAATTCCTCAAAATATTCCCTCCATCTTCCCAATACCTCTAACTCTCCATTTAAGAACTCTCCTCTCCTATTTTTAACTGACAAATCCATTTGTTCTCTAGGCTTTCTTAACTTGTTAATCTCACTCCAAAACTTTTTCTTATTTTCAACAAAATTTGTTGATAACATCTCACCCACTCTCTCATTTGCTCTCTTTTTACATTGCTTCACCACTCTCTTAACCTCTCTCTTTTTCTCCATATACTCTTCCCTCCTTGCATCACTTCTACTTTGTAAAAACTTCTCATATGCTAACTTTTTCTCCCTTACTACTCTCTTTACATCATCATTCCACCAATCGCTCCTCTTCCCTCCTGCACCCACTTTCCTGTAACCACAAACTTCTGCTGATGGGAAAGAAGGAGATACTGGTTGCTAAGGCAGACCCTGGGAAAGTGGGGAAGGGAGAACATCTGAGGGGACACGGATGGACTCCTGGACACATGGACCTGGGAAAGGCGAGAGCACCTTGGGGAAGTGGGGAAGGGGGGGGGGGAGGAATATCTGAGGCGGACTCCTGGGAAAGAAGGAGATACTGGTTGCTAAGGCAGACCCTGGGAAAGTGGGGAAGGGAGAACATCTGAGGGGACACGGATGGACTCCTGGACACATGGACCTGGGAAAGGCGAGAGCACCTTGGGGAAGTGGGGAAGGGGAGGGAATATCTGAGGCGGACTCCTGGGAAAGAAGGAGATACTGGTTGCTAAGGCAGACCCTGGGAAAGTGGGGAAGGGAGAACATCTGAGGGGACACGGATGGACTCCTGGACACATGGACCTGGGAAAGGCGAGAGCACCTTGGGGAAGTGGGGAAAGAGGGGGGTGAATATCTGAGGCGGACTCCTGGGAAAGAAGGAGATACTGGTTGCTAAGGCAGACCCTGGGAAAGTGGGGAAGGGAGAACATCTGAGGGGACACGGATGGACTCCTGGACACATGGACCTGGGAAAGGCGAGAGCACCTTGGGGAAGTGGGGAAGGGAAGGGGGGGGGAATATCTGAGGCGGACTCCTGGGAAAGAAGGAGATACTGGTTGCTAAGGCAGACCCTGGGAAAGTGGGGAAGGGAGAACATCTGAGGGGACACGGATGGACTCCTGGACACATGGACCTGGGAAAGGCGAGAGCACCTTGGGGAAGTGGGGAAGGGAAGGGGGGGGGAATATCTGAGGCGGACTCCTGGGAAAGAAGGAGATACTGGTTGCTAAGGCAGACCCTGGGAAAGTGGGGAAGGGAGAACATCTGAGGGGACACGGATGGACTCCTGGACACATGGACCTGGGAAAGGCGAGAGCACCTTGGGGAAGTGGGGAAGGGAAGGGGGGAATATCTGAGGCGGACTCCTGGGAAAGAAGGAGATACTGGTTGCTAAGGCAGACCCTGGGAAAGTGGGGAAGGGAGAACATCTGAGGGGACACGGATGGACTCCTGGACACATGGACCTGGGAAAGGCGAGAGCACCTTGGGGAAGTGGGGAAGGGAAGGGGGGGGGAATATCTGAGGCGGACTCCTGGGAAAGAAGGAGATACTGGTTGCTAAGGCAGACCCTGGGAAAGTGGGGAAGGGAGAACATCTGAGGGGACACGGATGGACTCCTGGACACATGGACCTGGGAAAGGCGAGAGCACCTTGGGGAAGTGGGGAAGGTGGGGGGAATATCTGAGGCGGACTCCTGGGAAAGAAGGAGATACTGGTTGCTAAGGCAGACCCTGGGAAAGTGGGGAAGGGAGAACATCTGAGGGGACACGGATGGACTCCTGGACACATGGACCTGGGAAAGGCGAGAGCACCTTGGGGAAGTGGGGAAGAGGGGGGGGAATATCTGAGGCGGACTCCTGGGAAAGAAGGAGATACTGGTTGCTAAGGCAGACCCTGGGAAAGTGGGGAAGGGAGAACATCTGAGGGGACACGGATGGACTCCTGGACACATGGACCTGGGAAAGGCGAGAGCACCTTGGGGAAGTGGGGAAGGGAAGGGGGGGGGACATCTGAGGCGGACTCCTGGGAAAGAAGGAGATACTGGTTGCTAAGGCAGAGAAAGTGGGGAAGGGAGAACATCCTGGGAACATGTGGGGGCGAAGGGGAAGAATATCTGAGGGGACTCCTGGGAAAGATGGAGATCCTGGACACATGGCAAAGGCCCCTGGGAAAGGGGGGGGGGACTCCTGGGAAAGAAGGAGATACTGGTTGCTAAGGCAGACCCTGGAAAAGTGGGGAAGGGAGAACATCTGAGGGGACACATGGACCTGGGAAAGGCGAGAGCACCTTGGGGAAGTGGGGAAGGGGGAGGGGAATATCTGAGGCGGACTCCTGGGAAAGAAGGAGATACTGGTTGCTAAGGCAGACCCTGGGAAAGTGGGGAAGGGAGAACATCTGAGGGGACACAGATGGACTCCTGGACACATGGACCTGGGAAAGGCGAGAACACCTTGGGGAAGTGGGAAAGGGGGAATATCTGAGGGGACGATGACTCCTGGACAAGAAAAGAAGGAGATACTGGTTGCTAAGGCAGTCCCTGGAAAAGTGGGGAAGGGAGAACATCTGAGGGGACACAGATGGACTCCTGGACACATGGACCTGGGAAAGGCGAGAACACCTTGGGGAAGTGGGGAATGGGGAATATCTGAGGGGACACAGATGGACTCCTGGACACATGGACCTGGGAAAGAAGGAGATACTGATTGCTAAGGCAGACCTTGGAAAAGTGGGGAAGGGAGAACATCTGAGGGGACACAGATGGACTCCTGGACACATGGACCTGAGGAAAGCATCAAAACACAGTAAGTGGATGGGTGGACCTTAAAGACGAACCACTGGCCTCCACGTGGCAAGGTCTGGTAACTCAGAGATAACTCTGAGGCTGACAGTGGTCGCAAATAATAATGACTAATTAGATTTCTTATAAAAATGACATGTAATTATTTAACATTTATCATTTTGGGCAGCTTTAAAAAGGAAATGTTTTGGGCTCGACCCGGTTTATCAATTTATTAAAACATCCTTATACTGCCATCTAAAACATTTTAGGATATTTTTTTTTTTACATATGAACGATTATTAAATAATGGAATCCGTATTAGCTGAAATGTTTGGGACTTGATTTCCTTTACCTTGACTTCACTCTCGAGACTTGAATTAAAAAAAACAGCGAAAAGGCATGAACAGAGTGTAATCTCGACCTGATAAGAGTGAGAATACCAGAGATCGTCCCCACAATCTAGCTACAGTAACTTTGAGGAAGGTGTCTCGCCCGATGAAGAGATCTTGATCCTCTTCCTTCTTTCGAATCTGTTTTCCTTCTATTCATCAACACATTTCACAATAATCTTCCGATCAATAAACATTAACCACCAGCTATCGATGAAATATGAAGTTATCACATTATTATTATAATCAAGGGGGAAGCAAACCCGGAGCAGCGCCTCATTCGGCTTAATTCGGGGAAAGCACAGATCCAATTCCCTAAATCAAGAGCCCCTCACCAACATCAAGGAACCTTCCTTGATTATCACAAAGCACCAATATATTTTTCTTATTTACCATGGCATTTAAATGAGGGTTAATGAACTGATCAACGGAGCTCAGAGAAACTCGTGGACAATGATAAACTTCTCTCAAAACAACATGTAACAGATTTAAGCCGACTGGGAAAAAAATCCTTGAATTGACTATATGTTTAATATGTAACATGTACTTTGTTCTAAGCCAGAACATATACTGAACACTTTACTCCCAAATCACAAAATGATTCTTGTTCACACTTGCTACGAAAAACATTGACGATGGTTGAAAAGTTAAGGTGAGGCACTGCTGGAGAGATATCGTGATGAATTGTGGATGAACCGAAATAAATGGTTGAAAGTTAGTTATAATGGTGATGAATAAAGTTCAAAGAGATTCTGAAGGAAGTAAGAGGCGAGAATATTGGAAAAGAATATGAACCAGGTGAGAATAAAGGAAGAATAAATGGAGTATGTATGAAGTGAGTATGAATGATTGAAGTATGAAGGAAGTGGGAATGAAGGCAATATGAAGGAAGTGGGAATGAAGGCAATATGAAGGAAGTGGGAATGAAGGCAATATGAAGGAAGTGGGAATGAAGGCAATATGAAGGAAGTGGGAATGAAGGCAATATGAAGGAAGTGGGAATGAAGGCAATATGAAGGAAGTGGGAATGAAGGCAATATGAAGGAAGTGGGAATGAAGGCAATATGAAGGAAGTGGGAATGAAGGCAATATGAAGGAAGTGGGAATGAAGGCAATATGAAGGAAGTGGGAATGAAGGCAATATGAAGGAAGTGGGAATGAAGGCAATATGAAGGAAGTGGGAATGAAGGCAATATGAAGGAAGTGGGAATGAAGGCAATATGAAGGAAGTGGGAATGAAGGCAATATGAAGGAAGTGGGAATGAAGGCAATATGAAGGAAGTGGGAATGAAGGCAATATGAAGGAAGTGGGAATGAAGGCAATATGAAGGAAGTGGGAATGAAGGCAATATGAAGGAAGTGGGAATGAAGGCAATATGAAGGAAGTGGGAATGAAGGCAATATGAAGGAAGTGGGAATGAAGGCAATATGAAGGAAGTGGGAATGAAGGCAATGAAGAAGGCAATATGAAGGAAGTGGGAATGAAGGCAATATGAAGGAAGTGGGAATGAAGGCAATATGAAGGAAGTGGGAATGAAGGCAATATGAAGTGGGAATGAAGGCAATATGAAGGAAGTGGGAATGAAGGCAATATGAAGGAAGTGGGAATGAAGGCAATATGAAGTGGGAATGAAGGCAATATGAAGGAAGTAGGAATGAAGGCAATATGAAGGAAGTGGGAATGAAGGCAATATGAAGGAAGTGGGAAGGCAATATGAAGGAAGTGGGAATGAAGGCAATGTGAAGGAAGTGGGAATGAAGGCAATATGAAGGAAGTGGGAATGAAGGCAATGAAGGCAATATGAAGGAAGTGGGAATGAAGGCAATATGAAGGAAGTGGGAATGAAGGCAATATGAAGGAAGTGGGAATGAAGGCAATATGAAGGAAGTGGGAATGAAGGCAATATGAAGGAAGTGGGAATGAAGGCAATATGAAGGAAGTGGGAATGAAGGCAATATGAAGGAAGTGGGAATGAAGGCAATATGAAGGAAGTGGGAATGAAGGCAATATGAAGGAAGTGGGAATGAAGGCAATATGAAGGAAGTGGGAATGAAGGCAATATGAAGGAAGTGGGAATGAAGGCAATATGAAGGAAGTGGGAATGAAGGCAATATGAAGGAAGTGGGAATGAAGGCAATATGAAGGAAGTGGGAATGAAGGCAATATGAAGGAAGGAGGCTTGCAGTAAGGGAATTTGGAGAAATTTAAATAAAATAAATCGAAATTGGTGAGAATGAACGAGGAGAATAAAAGAAAGTGAATATAAAGTAAATAAATAAAAAAAGAGTATAAAGAAAGAGTGAATGAGTCAGCAGGTTAACAGTAGGAAAGTTAGTATTGATTAATGGTATGTTAACAGTGATCAAGTGTTAACAGTGATCAAGTGTGTAGTTTCCTGGTAACGGAATAACAGTGATCAAGTGTGTAGTTTCCTGGTAACGGAATAACAGTGATCAAGTGTGTAGTTTCCTGGTAACGGAATAACAGTGATCAAGTGTGTAGTTTCCTGGTAACGGAATAACAGTGATCAAGTGTGTAGTTTCCTGGTAACGGAATAACAGTGATCAAGTGTGTAGTTTCCTGGTAACGGAATAACAGTGATCAACTGTGTAGTTTCCTGGTAACGGAATAACAGTGATCAAGTGTGTAGTTTCCTGGTAACGGAATAACAGTGATCAACTGTGTAGTTTCCTGGTAACGGAATAACAGTGATCAAGTGTATAGTTTCCTGGTAACGGAATAACATGAACAGTAAAGTGTGTATTAATTATAGTAGAATAAGTGTGTGTGTTGATTATGTTAGGTAAAGTGTTGATGGAGTGATACAAGTGACAAGATATAAGTGACATACAACAAGTTTAACTGAGGAAGGTAATAAGATATGTACATCAGTGTTTACCCTGCAACATTAAAGTCAACAAAACTTGTATACCGAATATGTTACTCATTAAAGAGAACTTTGTTAATATAGTTTGACGAAGAGCATGTACACTTAAGTTAGTGTACATGTAACTGTTTACACTTGTGTACATATAATTGTACCTTTAAACATTTTCGTCGTTTACTTTCAAGAAACACGAGAGTCATATAATATTTTATCAGTTTGTTGCAGTTTTCATTGTTAGTACAGAGAAACAAATATAAAACATTCACCTGTGTACAAAAACAACATAAAAATATGCGTACACAGTTCTTCTATCGGAAAATCATTAAATTATGTAGATATACTTTGAAGTATAAGTAGACGTCTGGATTTCTCAATAGATGGCCACTCCATTGTGGTGTAGCTGGTTGAGACTTGTTGTTGTCTGGCTGGACTACAGTCGAACCTTCCAAGGCGAGTGTAATTATGAGGCGCAGATTTCTGTGTGTCCTCCCTTGTAATTACATCAGTCTGTATATCATGATATTAAAACATTTATGTTATAATATCATATATGGAATGTGCTCAGTGGGATGGTTACTCTTGAAAAGTTAAGTTCCTCTTTGAGGAGATGCTGTGTTTGGGGTTCACAACTTTCAACGTCGCCATCTTGACCAGGTTGTGTAACAATGTTTGTCTTCATAATGTTGTAATGAAAGATTCTTATTTTATTTTCATTGTTTTTATTTTAGGCAAGAAGAATAAAGGTGAAAATAATTTTACCCGAAATTGTCATTCCGACGTTAAATTCTTCTAGAAAATCCGGTCCGATTATTTAAGAAAAAATATTCTCCTAGCAATAATTCTCTTTTGCTATGAATTATCTTAGTTTTTACTTCACTTAAATAAGAAACGCTCATAAGCCAGTTACTAGAAGACATAGAGAAAGCAAGGAAGGTGAGGTTAAATCCCATTCCTTGGATCAGCTCTTCGACGTAACCCTTTGAGGGTAAAATTCCCGATACCTACTAACTAAAACAAAACAATTCCCAGGTGGACCATAATATTAACAATAGATGGAGGAGTCAGACAGATTACACATGTAGTTGAGCACCAGGACTCTCAGCTGAGAACGAGGCAGCCGAGTCAGTTTTAACAAAAGTGGTAGAAATAGATAGAAGGTTGTGATATTCATAACAGAACTGGTGGTAACCAGAAGTAGAACCACTGGTACACACAACACTATGTACCACTGGTACACACAACACTATGTGTGGCAGTTGAGTAACACCACAACTTTAAGATATAAGCAGTAATAATATAGTAAAGACAGTTGTAGCTCACTGCTTCCTCTTAGTTCCATCTCTCCTGTGAATTCCAGGCCATTTTTCCAATGCGGTCTATTTTTACGCTCTTTTTTTAGAACAACTTCGGTTTCAGTAAGTGGAGGGTGGGGAAAGAACCATATGTTTTTTTTTCTTGACTAATACACCTACATACTACATGAAATTCTTAATGTAGGTAGAAGTGGACAGTTCTCACCAACTGGCCTCAGTGTGAACTTCCAAAAACTTTGCTACCTGTCTTTTCCCTGGGCTTCCTTGTACTGTTTTTTTTAAACACTTTCAGTTTAATCCTCATAATATAGCCAGTGTTTGGTGTCAAGCTGGTTTTTCCTTAGAAAATAACCCAAAAACATCAGCCAGATATAAACAATTTTCACTACTACCGCGTACCTGAGCATTATATCCGCCTTATTATTCATTGTTTACGATTCCCAGAGTGTGTTACAAGTTATCCAGAAATATGAATCTGGTAATATCATTATCCTTGGTATACAACTTCGGTTACGTCACATATCTAGAGAAAACAAAGATGTTGTTTCTTGCTGGGGTTTCTAGCTGGATGATATTCAGGGCATTTAACAGGCAGACTCTGATACCCTGTCAGTTGCTGACCACCAATGAACTTCCTGCAGCTGTATTCCTTTCCTTGATTACTTTTCGTGCTCTCTCAGCCTCTCATAAATCTCTGTCAACAATGTTGATCCGAATTAGAACTCAAATTGTCTTTTTTCAATCCACAACTTTGATTTTGGAGTTACGGAAACTTCACTCTCACGATCATAAATGAGACACACATGTCTTACACACAGCTACCACATAGATAAACGACTGGCACCACTCTGCAAGAACTGCAGAGTCACATTGTCAGTTCAACTTACGTCAATACATTGTTTAATCTATCAGCTGGCATACAAAAGTCACTTCCAACATCTAGAGCACCTTAACATACTCACTCTAACTGACTTTTTCACTGAAAGTCACACCTTTAACTCAGATTCACTGACTGTTTTTAATTTTACACTCGCATTAACCCTCTCCTCCACTAACTCCTCTCTTGAAGATTGAGACACTTATGCAACATATGGGAATCTTTATTAAAGAAACGTTTCCCCACACAGTGGCTTCATCAGTCCAATATAAAGCAGAAAGGTGTAAGGAGAGGAGGAGTTTGAGGTAATCAGTCCCTCAGCCTGGAGCCGATGTGGTCAATCCATCAATCTAAAAGAGTGATGGACTGACCACATCGACTCCAGGCTGAGGGACTGATTACTTCAACTTGTTGGCGTTAAACCATTTATCACAACTCCTCCCTTCCACAACTCTACTCCAAGCACATCCTTACCCATTGCAAACCTCTACCTTTGCAAACGCCTACCTTTGCACACCCCTACCTTTGCACACCCATATAGGATTAGCATATAAAATGAATATTTCTCGTTAGTTATTATTCCAAAGTTCTCCTTCTGTATATCATCTGTGATACCCTAAATACATATCTTACAAATCAAGGAAACAAATCTGTACATTGTTACCTGTCAATCTCTTTGTTTAAATGTTATGAGTATATGAATCTTTTATCCATAATTTTGGTAGTTACACTTTCTGCAGTCATTTATTGAAAAACCAATTTAGAACCCATAGTATCACACTGAGAAGTCCCATTACTTCACTAATTTTTCTGTTTTATGGATTTTATTTATTCGTTGATATCTGTCTTCAGCTTTCCTGTGTTATTCCTTATCTCAAAATGGACATCTTTTTTTCAGTTGTTCTTTCTCTTTCTCAGAGACAATTTTGTTGAATCCATTCATTTCTCATTCTATTATCAGGTTCTTTATGGTAATTGTTCATCAGTCTCTCTTACGATCTGTCATTCTGCAATTGTCGTTCCATTTTTTTATTTTGTGTATTCGTTTCTAGGTTTTCTGGCTAACTGTTATCTACTGACCTCAGATTCAATAAAAATTTGTTGCTCTGAAATGTTTTGTCATTTATTAGTCAGGTTCTCCATTATCTCATTTGTTGTCTAGAGCAGAGTAGTCACTTCTTTTCCGTATTTTTCCTCTCTTCCCATATTCCTTTTATAGATTTACTTCGCACAATGTGGGTGGGTGTGAGAGGTAGGAGGTTATGTCAGTATGTACGAGAAAACACTTAACATTTAGCTGGCTGGTTCGTGGCCGGTGCTCGTAAAACACAGAGTCAGGTGCTAGATCTGTAATGGTAAGTTTAGTGAGGACGTGACCCGCTTCACCTGATCTCCTACGGACACTGGGTATGTGATTATTGTATTGTGATGTGATTATTTTCCATCCTCTTTGTCTGCTTCACATACTTGTCATAGGGGGTGCGTATCCTCTACTTTCTCTTACTACATCAGTTTCTCCCTCCTCTCTCGCAAACTTCCCGAACACTCGAAGTTGTGGCGTTGTGCTGCCTTCTTACGTCTTACACACACTTGGTGATGTGCAGTGCCTTTCACTTCCTCACTACCTCACCCTTCCTCACACTCGGTATTACCCGTATTTATGTTTCTCTTTAATATTCTTCAGTTTCTTTCTTGGCTTTACCCATCTCTTCCCACATTCTTCAACATTTTCTGTCGTTATTCTTTCCGGTCAACACCACCATGACTCTCACATATGTCAACATCAAAACCATAACCCAAACAAACTGCGACTTTCTATCCTTCTCTTCTCTGAAACTTTTTGAATAATGTGTCTTAAATTTATTTCTGAATTCATACTTGCGTTAGTGGATAAATGATTTATTGTTTGCTCTCTCTCATCTATACCAAGAATAATATTTTCTGAAGGAGATTTTGTTTTGAGAAATAAAATATATTGTTAAGCCAGCAATGTCAAAGAAAATATTAAACTACACCTCGTAGGTAAAGACCGTTTGTGTAATGCTGACTTTCATTCATTACTGAGTAATTCAGTCGCAGTGGGCAAAAATCTTATTCATTATTTAATGTTAGGTTATACAGTTCTTTTCCATTGTGCAACTTACTTCCCAGTGATTAGTTATATGCCCCAAATATATCATTGGAGGAATTGAGACACTGCTCCTGATCCCTCCTGAGTGTGTGTACTCACCTTATTGTACTCACCTAATTGTAGTTGCAGGAGTTGAGACTCAGCTCCTGGCCCCGCCTCTTCACTGAACGCTACTTACTAAATCTAAAATTAAGATGTTTGATATGAGGAAAACGTCACTAAATGACCATAGACGACCAGGTGATGCAATCTACAGATATTTCATAAAATAGCAAAACAGTTGCAAATATGCAGCCTTAAACCTAAGATAAAAGTTTAATACTTGCCATAAGTTTAATCGCCTGTTAATGATGATGACATTCAGACATGTTTTATTTTAAATAACCAACTTACTAAGTAACTTTGCAACTGTTCAATGTAAAACCTCTGGCGATGGTACCAAATTACCAAGTATCAATGTGAAAATACCGCTCTTCTACATACTAAGGAGATAATGCCAATTTACTATGTGCCCAGGATACAATACCACCTTGTCAAGTACCCAGGTTATAATTCCAATTTACAGGTTACCTATTTGAAAATACCACACTACTACATTCACCGATGATAATACCAGATAATTAAGTAACGCGGTGATTGTATCTCTTTACTAAATACCTAAGCAACGCTACCATATTATTAAGCACTTAGGCGATGGTTCGAACTGAATTAGTCTCCAGGTGATGATAATCTTACTAAGTACTAAGGTAACAGTACCACGGAACTAAATACCCAGTAGATAGTACCACCCAGGTACCCAGGTAGTAGAACTACAGCTGTGAATATTCTTGTGAAATTGAGTGGCGGTGGTACAGAGCTACAGTGGTTCACATCTACTGTGACTGACATCTACTATGGTTCACAGCTACTGTGGCTGACATCTAAAGTGGCTAACATCCACTGTGGCTAACATCCACTGTGGCTAACATCCAGTGTGGCCAACATCCACTGTGGCTAACATCCACTGTGGCTCACATCCACTGTGGCTAACATCCACCGTGGCTAGCATCCACTGTGGCCAAAATCCACTGTGGCTAACATCCACTGTGGCTCATATTCACTGCGGTTCATATCCACTGTGGCTCACATTCACTATGGCACGCATCCTCTGTGGCTAACATCCACTGTGGCCAACATCCACTGTGGCTAACATCCACTGTGGCTCATATTCACTGCGGTTCATATCCACTGTGGCTCACATTCACTATGGCACGCATCCTCTGTGGCTAACATCCACTGTGGCTAACATCCACTGAGGTTAAAATCCACTGTGGCTCACATCCACTGTGATAACATCCTCTGTGGCTAACATCCACTGTGGCTAACATCCACTGTGGTTAAAATCCACTGTGGCTCACATCCACTGTGATAACATCCACTGTGGCTCATATTCACTGCGGTTCATATCCACTGTGGACAACATTCATTGTGGCTCACAACCACTGTGGCCAACATCCACTGTGGCTCACATCCACCGTGCCTCACATCCAGTGTGGCCAACATCCACTGTGGCTCACATCCACTGTGGCCAAAATTCACTGTGGCTCACATCCACTGTGGCTAACATCCACTGTGGCTCACATCCACTGTGGCTAACATCCAGTGTGGCCAACATCCACTGTGGCTCACATCCACTGTGGCCAACATCCACTGTGGCTCACATCCACTGTGGCTCACATCCACTGTGGCTCACATCCACTGTGGCCAACATCCACTGTGGCTAATATCCACTGTGGCTCATATAAACTGTGGCTCACATCCACTGTGGCTCACATCCACTGTGGCTCACATCCACTGTGGCCAACATCCACTATGGCTCACATCCATTGTGGCCAACATCCACTGTGGCAAACATCCACTGTGGCTAACATCCACTGTGGCTCATATCCACTGCGTTTCATATCCACTGTGGCCAACATCCATTGTGGCTCACAGCCACTGTGGACAACATCCACCGTGGCTCACATCCACTGTGGCCAACATCCACTATGGCTCACATCCATTGTGGCCAACATCCACTGTGGCAAACATCCACTGTGGCCAACATCCACTGTGGCTAACATCCACTGTGGCTCATATCCACTGCGTTTCATATCCACTGTGGCCAACATCCATTGTGGCTCACAGCCACTGTGGACAACATCCACCGTGGCTCACATCGACTGTGGCCAACATCCACTGTGGCTCACATCCACTGTGGCCAACATCCACGGTGGCTAAGATAAGATAAGATAAGATTTCGTTCGGATTTTTAACCCCGGAGGGTTAGCCACCCAGGATAACCCAAGAAAGTCAGTGCGTCATCGAGGACTGTCTAACTTATTTCCATTGGGGTCCTTAATCTTGTCCCCCAGGATGCGACCCACACCAGTCGACTAACACCCAGGTACCTATTTGCTGCTAGGTGAACAGGACAACAGGTGTAAGGAAACGTGTCGAAATGTTTCCACCCGCCGGGAATCGAACCCGGGCCCTCCGTGTGTGAAGCGGGAGCTTTAGCCACCAGGCCACCGGGCTCACATCCAATGTGGCTAACATCCACTGTGGCTAACATCCACTGTGGCTCACATCCACTCTAGCCAACATCCACTGTGGCTAACATCCACTGTGGCTCATATCTACTGCGGTTCATATCCACTGTGGCCAACATCCACTGTGGCTCACATCCACTGTGGCTCACATCCACTGTGGACAACATCCACCGTGGCTCACATCCACTGTGGCCAACATCCACTGTGGCCAACAACCACTGTGGCCAACAACCACTGTGCCTAACATCCACTGTGGCTCATATCCACTGTGGCTCACATCCACTGTGGCCAACATCCACTGTGGCCAACATCCACCGTGGCCAACATCCACTGTGGCTCACATCCACTGTGGCCAACATCCACTGTGGCTCACATCCACTGTGGCCAACATCCACTGTGGCTCGCATCCACTGTGGCCAACATCCACTGTGGCTCACATCCACTGTGGCTATCATCCACTGTGGCTCACATCCACCGTGGCCAACATCCACTGTGGCTCACATCCACTGTGGCCAACATCCACTGTGGCCAACATCCACTGTGGCTCACATCCAATGTGGCCAACATCCACTGTGGCTCACATCCACTGTGGCTCACATCCACAGTGGCTCACATCCACTGTGGCCAACATCCACTGTGGCTCACATCCACTGTGGCTCACATCCAATGTGGCTCACATCCACTATGGTTCATATCCACTGTGGCTCACATCCTCTGTGGCTCACATCCACTGTGGCTCACATCCACTGTGGCTCACATCCACTGTGGCTCACATCCACTATGGCTCATATCCACTGTGGCTCACATCCACTGTGGCTCACGTCCACTGTGGCTCACGTCCACTGTGGCTCACGTCCACTGTGGCTCACATCCACTGTGGCTCACATCCACTGTGGCTCACGTCCACTGTGGCTCACGTCCACTGTGGCTCACGTCCACTGTGGCTCACGTCCACTGTGGCTCACGTCCACTGTGGCTCACGTCCACTATGGCTCATATCCACTGTGGCTCACATCCACTGTGGCTCACATCCACTGTGGCTCACATCCACTGTGGCTCACATCCACTGTGGCTCACGTCCACTGTGGCTCACGTCCACTGTGGTTCACGTCCAGAGTGGTTCACGTCCACTGTGGCTCACGTCCACTGTGGCTCACGTCCACTGTGGTTCACGTCCAGAGTGGTTCAACAGTGACAACTGAACATCAGACATATACAGTGACAACTGAACATCAGACATATACAGTGACAACTGAACATCAGACATATACAGTGACAACTGAACATCAGACATATACAGTGACAACTGAACATCAGACATATACAGTGACAACTGAACATCAGACATATACAGTGACAACTGAACATCAGACATATACAGTGACAACTGAACATCAGACATATACAGTGACAACTGAACATCAGACATATACAGTGACAACTGAACATCAGACATATACAGTGACAACTGAACATCAGACATATACAGTGACAACTGAACATCAGACATATACAGTGACAACTGAACATCAGACATATACAGTGACAACTGAACATCAGACATATACAGTGACAACTGAACATGAGACATATACAGTGACAACTGAACATGACAAAAATACAGTGACAACACAACATCAGACATATACAGAGACAACTGAACATCACACATATACAGTTACAACTGAACATCAGACATATACAGTGACAACTGAACATCAGACATATACAGTGACAACTGAACATCAGACATATACAGTGACAACTGAACATCAGGCATATACAGTGAGAACTGAACATCAGACATATACAGTGACAACTGAACATCAGACATATACAGTGACAGTGACAACTGAACATACAGTGACAACTGAACATCAGACATATACAGTGACAACTGAACATCAGACATATACAGTGACAACTGAACATCAGACATATACAGTGACAACTGAACATCAGACATATACAGTGACAACTGACATCACACATATACAGTGACAACTGACATATACAGTGTGACAACTGAACATCAGACATATACAGTGACAACTGAACATCAGACATATATGTGACAACTGAACATCAGAACATCAGACATATACAGTGACAACTGAACATCAGACATATACAGTGACAACTGAACATCAGACATATACAGTGACAACTGAACATCAGACATATACAGTGACAACTGAACATCAGACATATACAGTGACAACTGAACATCAGACATATACAGTGACAACTGAACATCAGACATATACAGTGACAACTGAACATCAGACATATACAGTGACAACTGAACATCAGACATATACAGTGACAACTGAACATCAGACATATACAGTGACAACTGAACATCAGACATATACAGTGACAACTGAACATCAGACATATACAGTGACAACTGAACATCAGACATATACAGTGACAACTGAACATCAGACATATACAGTGACAACTGAACATCAGACATATACAGTGACAACTGAACATCAGACATATACAGTGACAACTGAACATCAGACATATACAGTGACAACTGAACATCAGACATATACAGTGATAACTGAACATAGACATATACAGTGACAACTGAACATCAGACATATACAGTGACAACTGAACATCAGACATATACAGTGACAACTGAATCAGACATATACAGTGACAACTGAACATCAGACATATACAGTGACAACTGAACATAGACATATACAGTGACAACTGACATATACAGTGACAGACATATACAGTGACAACTGACAACTGAACATACATATACAGTGACAACTGATATGAACATCAGACAGTGACAACTGAACATCAGACATATACAGTGACAACTGAACATCAGACATATACAGTGACAACTGAACATCAGACATATACAGTGACAACTACATATACACAGTGACAACTGAACATCAACATAAGACATGAACATACATATACAGTGACAACTGAACGTCAGACATATACAGTGACAACTGAACATCATCAAACATATACAGTGACAACTGAACATCAGACATATACAGTGACAACTGAACGTCAGACATATACAGTGACAACTGAACATCATCAAACATATACAGTGACAACTGAACATCAGACATATACAGTGACAACTGAACATCAGACATATACAGTGACAACTGAACATCAGACATATACAGTGACAACTGAACATCAGACATATACAGTGACAACTGAACATCAGACATATACAGTGACAACTGAACATCAGACATATACAGTGACAACTGAACATCAGACATATACAGTGACAACTGAACATCAGACATATACAGTGACAACTGAACATCAGACATATACAGTGACAACTGAACATCAGACATATACAGTGACAACTGACCATCAGACATATACAGTGACAACTGAACATCAGACATATACAGTGACAACTGAACATCAGACATATACAGTGACAACTGAACATCAGACATATACAGTGACAACTGACCATCAGACATACACAGTGACTACTGAACATAAGACATATACAGTGACAACTGACCATCAGACATACACAGTGACTACTGAACATAAGACATATACAGTGACAACTGAACATGAGATATATACAGTGACAACTGAACATGAGACATATACAGTGACAACTGACCATCAGACATACACAGTGACAACTGAACATAAGACATATACAGTGGCAACTGAACATCAGACATACACAGTGACTACTGAACATAAGACATATACAGTGGCAACTGGACATAACACATATACAGTGACAACTAAGGATAAGACAGTTTCAATTACAAATTTACACATGACAAAATCATCACTAATTATAAAAAAACATTATCAACTTCTGTTGTACGTAAGACAATGTCAATGATAACGTAACTTTAAGCAATGTCTACGAGATCTTAACGTAAAAGAATATCAACAACGAAACATAAACCAATATCAACGATAACTATGGAAAAGACATCAACAACGGAAAATGCACTTTAAACAACGTAGAAAAACGGTTCTACATAAAACAAATATTGGACTCGTTATCCAGGTATCACATTGATAAAAATAAGATTGACTTTTATAGGGCTTTATTTATGCAAGACTTAAGGCAATTTATGTTGAGTAAACATCAAAGTTATTTTGCGCTAATTTTATAACCAGTAAAAGTCAACATGAGGGTCATGTACGTCCCTCCAGGAAGGTTTTCAGTTACTAAGTTGTTGTCATTGTGATCGGTTGTATAATTTATTTGAGGAAAACTTTGGTGGAGTATTCGAGCCATAGTTGTATATGCAATTAGAAGTGTATCTCTCAGTGTATGTTGGTAAGATTTACTTTATTACTAATAACGGGTGGGAATACAATCGTTTCTGTTGTATAGTTAATATGTAGTCTTAACCCTCGTTCATTCAATAGAGTTTATCCATAACGAGCCAGCCAACCAACTGGTGTTCTCAGTCAGCAGTCAGAGTGATAAAAGTAGTGATATTTACAATGTATATACATTTTTTTTAGGTCAGAATATGCCTAAAATGTAAATTGTGTGCAAAACAAGCAAAGCATATCTGCGCTCTCCGCCAGAACACTAGTATTTACATACAGAGAACTCTGTTGGTGTTGACGAAGAAACAGAGGTGATAGTGATAACGATTTTGATATATATCGCGTATTATATCTTGATGGAAATAGTAAATAAAATGTAAATAAAGCTTGTAAAACGAGCAAATAATTTTCTGGGCTTCCAGGGAAAAAACTAAAACAGTGAGCAAGAACAATGTTTTAACAGTAAAACCTCTGATGTAATTGAGTAATATTATAACAAACAACAGTAAAAATGGTAAGAAGGATAATAAATACAATAAATGGTGTGACTAAATATTGTAAATGAACCAGTGTGTAGAAGTAGCAGGTAGAAATAGTCTACAATATTCACTGTATATAAGCAAGTGGTTATAAGAACTTTTGCATCAAATCATTTTTTCCAGTGATATATTCAACACTGAGCATATTCTCAGAGGAAAATATTGATCACTGATCATATTCTCAGAGGAAAATATTGATCACTGATCATGTAAACACATTATGATGTTAAGTTTTACTACTGTGTGAGGAAAATATCCGAGTTTTAAAAACTTAAAAAATACCAGATTTCGAGTTAAGTATTTTAGTGTTAACCAAAATTCCAGCGACGATCACCACTGGACTCCAGGATTATGAGATCTGCACGCCACTCAAGGTAATTAATATAATTTATTTTTAATCATTATATTATATTACACGCTCTACACTGTTATATAGATTACAAAAATCCATATCAACAGATGGTTGGCCTCTACCTCCTGTCTCTTTACCATGAAAAACCTAGAATGCTGTTACGCAAATCAAATTCTTTTCCAAAACGAGATTAGCAGCTAACATTGTTATAATCTGCGTAAAACAATATTGCTCAATTTAACTATCGACGAATTTGCATACTTACATGTAACAGTTACCAGAAATGCCAGGTGTTCAGGTGGCCGATATTGTTACTTAAAAATGTAGATAAGTAAAGGCGCCTAACCGGCAACAATTTATTAAACAAATAAATAACAAACATCAAATAAATCTTGACCTGCTGTGTTAAAAACAGAAGAACACTGTTATCCTAGACATTTATCTTGACCTGCTGTGTTAAAAACAGAAGAACACTGTTATCCTAGACATTTATCTTGACCTGCTGTGTTAAAAACAGAAGAACACTGTTATCCTAGACATTTATCTTGACCTGCTGTGTTAAAAACAGAAGAACACTGTTATCCTAGACATTTATCTTGACCTGCTGTGTTAAAAACAGAAGAACACTGTTATCCTAGACATTTGGCTATAATATCAGCCTGAAAATAATTACCGTTAATAGTTAACAGAGTGGTAAGTGATACTGAAGTTATCTAGTGATGCTTCACAAGTTTTTAGTTAACAATAATGATCTATGGGACTAATAATAATGTGATTAACATCAGCTAAAGAATTTATATTCTTATTGTTTATGTCGACACAGATCTATGTTTTATTTCATTCAAACATTAGTCGTAATAAAAAACATATAAACACCATTTTTCCATTAATACATAAATTGATGGGGAAATTATTATGGGAAAATATGTTCACATATATTTCTGTGCGTCCGGTTTATAACAGTTACGTTTAATTTTGCAGAGAGGCAGGTTAAGTTATTGAATGGTACGGGTAGAGAGAGACGGAACTGTGAGGAATATTTTCTCTGGGTGTAGAGATCAGAAGAGTAACCACTACACTGGTCATGGGTGTAGGGATCAGAAGAGTAACCACTACACTGGTCATGGGTGTAGAGATCAGAAGAGTAACCACTACACTGGTCATGGGTGTAGAGATCAGAAGAGTAACCACTACACTGGTCATGGGTGTAGGGATCAGAAGAGTAACCACTACACTGGTCTTGGGTGTAGGGATCAGAAGAGTAACCGCTACACTGGTCATGGGTGTAGAGATCAGAAGAGTAACCACTACACTGGTGTTGGGTGTAGAGATCATGGGTGTAGAGATCAGAAGAGTAACCACTACACTGGTCATGGGTGTAGGGATCAGAAGAGTAACCACTACACTGGTCTTGGGTGTAGAGATCAGAAGAGTAACCACTACACTGGTCTTGGGTGTAGGGATCAGAAGAGTAACCACTACACTGGTCTTGGGTGTAGAGATCAGAAGAGTAACCACTACACTGGTCATGGGTGTAGATATCAGAAGAGTAACCACTACACTGGTCATGGGTGTAGAGATCAGAAGAGTAACCACTACACTGGTCATGGGTGTAGAGATCAGAAGAATAACCAGTACACTGGTGTTGGGTGTAGAGATCAGAAGAGTAACCACTACACTGGTCATGGGTGTAGAGATCAGAAGAGTAACCACTACACTGGTCTTGGGTGTAGAGATCAGAAGAGTAACCACTACACTGGTCATGGGTGTAGAGATCAGAAGAATAACCAGTACACTGGTGTTGGGTGTAGAGATCTGAAAAGTAACCTCTACACTGGTCATGGGTGTAGAGATCAGAAGAGTAACCACTACACTAGTCATGGGTGTAGAGATCAGAAGAGTAACCACTACACTGGTCATGGGTGTAGAGATCAGAAGAGTAACCACTACACTGGTCATGGGTGTAGATATCAGAAGAGTAACCACTACACTGGTGTAGGGATCAGAAGAATAACCACTACACTGGTCATGGGTGTAGGGATCATAAGAATAACCAGTACACTGGTGTTGGGTGTAGAGATCTGAAAAGTAACCTCTACACTGGTCATGGGTGTAGAGATCAGAATAGTAACCACTACACTAGTCATGGGGGTAGAGATTATAAGAGTAACCACTACACTGGTCATGGGTGTAGAGATCAGAAGAGTAACCACTACACTGGCCTTTGGTGTAGGGATCAGAAGAGTAACCACTACACTGGTCTTGGGTGTAGGGATTATAAGAGTAACCACTACACTGGTCCACTGGTGGGTGTAGGGATCAGAAGAGTAACCACTACACTGGTCTTGGGTGTAGGGATCAGAAGAGTAACCACTACACTGGTCTTGGGTGTAGGGATCAGAAGAGTAACCACTACACTGGTCTTGGGTGTAGGGATCAGAAGAGTAACCACTACACTGGTCTTGGGTGTAGGGATCAGAAGAATATCTAGTACACTGGTGTTGGGTGTAGAGATCACCACTACACTGGTCAGAAGAGTAACCACTACACTGGGTGTAGGGATCAGAAGAGTAACCACTACACTGGTCTTGGGTGTAGAGTAACCACTACACTGGTTTTGGGTGAAGGGATCAGAAGAGTAACCACTACACTGGTCATGGGTGTAGAGATCAGAAGAGTAACCACTACACTGGTCATGGGTGTAGAGATCAGAAGAGTAACCACTACACTGGTCATGGGTGTAGGGATCAGAAGAATAACCAGTACACTGGTGTTGGGTGTAGAGATCAGAAGAGTAACCACTACACTGGTCATGGGTGTAGGGATCAGAAGAGTAACCACTACACTGGTCTTGGGTGTAGGGATCAGAAGAGTAACAGGTCTTGGGTGTAGGGATCAGAAGAGTAACCACTACACTGGTCTTGGGTGTAGGGATCAGAAGAGTAACCACTACACTGGTCTTGGGTGTAGGGATCAGAAGAGTAACCACTACACTGGTCTTGGGTGTAGGGATCAGAAGAGTAACCACTACACTGGTCTTGGGTGTAGGGATCAGAAGAGTAACCACTACACTGGTCTTGGGTGTAGGGATCAGAAGAGTAACCAAGAGAAACTACTACACTCGTCTTGGGTGTAGGAAGAGTAACAGGTCTTGGATGTAGGGATCACAGAAGTAACCACTACACTGGTCTTCGGTGTAGGGATCAGAAGAGTAACCACTACACTGGTCTTGGGTGTAGGGATCAGAAGAGTAACCACTACACTGGTGTTGGGTGTAGAGATCAGAAGAGTAACCACTACACTGGTCATGGGTGTAGAGATCAGAAGAGTAACCACTACACTAGTCATGGGTGTAGAGATCAGAACAATATCCACTACACTGGTCTTGGGTGTAGGGATCAGAAGAATAACCACTACACTGGTCTTGGGTGTAGGGATCAGAAGAGTAACCACTACACTGGTCTTGGGTGTAGGGATCAGAAGAATAACCAGTACACTGGTGTTGGGTGTAGAGATCAGAAGAGTAACCACTACACTGGTCATGGGTGTAGAGATCAGAAGAGTAACCACTACACTGGTCATGGGTGTAGGGATCAGAAGAGTAACCACTACACTGGTCTTGGGTGTAGGGATCAGAAGAGTAACCACTACACTGGTCATGGGTGAAGATCACCAGAAGAATAACCAATACACTGATGTTGGGTGTAGAGATCAGAAGAGTAACCACTACACTGGTCATGGGTGTAGAGATCAGAAGAGTAACCACTACACTGGTCATGGGTGTAGAGATCAGAAGAGTAACCACTACACTGGTCATGGGTGTAGGGATCAGAAGAATAACCAGTACACTGGTGTTGGGTGTAGAGATCAGAAGAGTAACCACTACACTGGTCATGGGTGTAGAGATCAGAAGAGTAACCACTACACTGGTCTTGGGTGTAGGGATCAGAAGAGTAACCACTACACTGGTCTTGGGTGTAGGGATCAGAAGAGTAACCACTACACTGGTCTTGGGTGTAGGGATCAGAAGAGTAACCACTACACTGGTCTTGGGTGTAGAGATCAGAAGAGTAACCACTACACTGGTCTTGGGTGTACAGATCAAAAGAGTAACCACTACACTGGTCTTGGGTGTAGGGATCAGAAGAGTAACCACTACACTGGTCTTGGGTGTAGGGATCAGAAGAGTAACCACTACACTGGTCTTGGGTGTAGGGATCAGAAGAGTAACCACTACACTGGTCTTGGGTGTAGGGATCAGAAGAGTAACCACTACACTGGTCTTGGGTGTAGGGATCAGAAGAGTAACCACTACACTGGTCTTGGGTGTAGGGATCAGAAGAGTAACCACTACACTGGTCTTGGGTGTAGGGATCAGAAGAGTAACCACTACACTGGTCTTGGGTGTAGAGATCAGAAGAGTAACCACTACACTGGTGTTGGGTGTAGAGATCAGAAGAGTAACCACTACACTGGTCATGGGTGTAGGGATCAGAAGAATAACCAGTACACTGGTCTTGGGTGTAGGGATCAGAAGAGTAACCACTACACTGGTCTTGGGTGTAGGGATCAGAAGAGTAACCACTACACTGGTCTTGGGTGTAGGGATCAGAAGAGTAACCACTACACTGGTGTTGGGTGTAGATATCAGAAGAGTAACCACTACACTGGTCATGGGTGTAGAGATCAGAAGAGTAACCACTACACTGGTCTTGGGTGTAGAGATCAGAAGAGTAACCACTACACTGGTCATGGGTGTAGAGATCAGAAGAGTAACCACTACACTGGTCATGGGTGTAGAGATCAGAAGAGTAACCACTACACTGGTCATGGGTGTAGAGATCAGAAGAGTAACCACTACACTGGTCATGGGTGTAGAGATCAGAAGAATAACCAGTACACTGGTGTTGGGTGTAGAGATCAGAAGAGTAACCACTACACTAGTGTTGGGTGTAGAGATCAGAAGAGTAACCACTACACTGGTCTTGGGTGTAGAGATCAAAAGAGTAACCACTACACTGGTCTTGGGTGTAGGGATCAGAAGAGTAACCACTACACTGGTCTTGGGTGTAGGGATCAGAAGAGTAACCGCTACACTGGTCATGGGTGTAGAGATCAGAAGAGTAACCACTACACTGGTCTTGGGTGTAGAGATCACAAGAGAAACTACTACACTCGTCTTGGGTGTAGGAATAAGAAGAGTAACCAGTACATTTGTCTTGGGTGTAGAGATCAGAAGAGTAACCACTACACTGGTCATGGGGGAAGAGATTATAAGAGTAACCACTACACTGGTCATGGGTGTAGAGATCAGAAGAGTAACAAACTACACTGGTCATGGGTGTAGGGATCAGAAGAGTAACCACTACACTGGTCTTGGGTGTAGAGATCAGAAGAGTAACCACTACACTGGTCTTGGGTGTAGAGATCAGAAGAGTAACTACTACACTGGTCTTGGGTGTAGAGATCAGAAGAGTAACTACAACACTGGTCTTGGGTGTAGAGATCAGAAGAGTAACCACTTTGGGTGTAGGGATCAGAAGAGTAACCACTACACTGGTCTTGGGTGTAGGGATCAGAAGAGTAACCACTACACTGGTCTTGGGTGTAGAGATCAGAAGAGTAACCACTACACTGGTCTTGGGTGTAGGGATCAGAAGAGTAACCACTACACTGGTCTTGGGTGTAGGGATCAGAAGAGTAACCACTACACTGGTCTTGGGTGTAGAGATCAGAAGAGTAACCACTACACTGGTCTTGGGTGTAGAGATCACAAGAGAAACTACTACACTCGTCTTGGGTGTAGAGATCAGAAGAGTAACCACTACACTGGTCTTGGGTGTAGAGATCAGAAGAGTAACCACTACACTGGTCTTGGGTGTAGGGATCAGAAGAGTAACCATTACACTGGTGTTGGGTGTAGAGATCAGAAGAGTAACCACTACACTGGTCATGGGTGTAGAGATCAAAAGAGTAACCACTACACTGGTCTTGGGTGTAGGGATCAGAAGAGTAATTACTACACTGGTCTTCGGTGCAGGGATCAGAAGAGTAACCACTAAACTGGTCTTGGGTGTAGAGATCACAAGAGAAACTACTACACTCGTCTTGGGTGTAGAGATCAGAAGAGTAATCACTACACTGGTCATGGGTGAAGGGATCAGAAGAGTAACCACTACACTGGTCATGGGTGAAGATCACCAGAAGAATAACCAATACACTGATGTTGGGTGTAGAGATCAGAAGAGTAACCACTACACTGGTCATGGGTGTAGAGATCAGAAGAGTAACCACTACACTGGTCTTGGGTGTAGGGATCAGAAGAGTAACCACTACACTGGTCTTGGGTGCAGAGATCAGAAGAGTAACCACTACACTGGTCTTGGGTGTAGGGATCAGAAGAGTAACCACTACACTGGTCTTGGGTGTAGGGATCAGAAGAGTAACCACTACACTGGTCTTGGGTGTAGGGATCAGAAGAGTAACCACTACACTGGTCTTGGGTGTAGGGATCAGAAGAGTAACCACTACACAGGTCTTGGAGTGTAGGGATCAGAAGAGTAACCACTACACTGGTCTTGGGTGTAGAGATCACAAGAGAAACTACTACACTCGTCTTGGGTGTAGGAATAAGATGAGTAACCAGTACATTTGTCTTGGGTGTAGAGATCAGAAGAATAACACTACATTGGTCTTGGGTGTAGAGATCAGAAGAATAACCACTACACATATCTTAGGTATAGGGATCAGAAGAGTAACCACTACACTCGTCTTGGGTGTAGGGATCAGAAGAACAACCAGTACACTGGTGTTGGGTGTAGGGATCAAAAGAGTAACCACTACACTGGTCTTGGGTGTAGGGATCAGAAGAGTAACCACTACACTGGTCTTGGGTGTAGGGATCAGAAGAATAACCAGTACACTGGTGTTGGGTGTAGAGATCAGAAGAGTAACCACTACACTGGTCATGGGTGTAGAGATCAGAAGAGTAACCACTACACTGGTCATGGGTGTAGAGATCAGAAGAGTAACCACTACACTGGTCATGGGTGTAGATATCAGAAGAGTAACCACTACACTGGTCATGGGTGTAGAGATCAGAAGAATAACCAGTACACTGGTGTTGGGTGTAGAGATCAGAAGAGTAACCACTACACTGGTCATGGGTGTAGAGATCAGAAGAGTAACCACTACACTGGTCTTGGGTGTAGGGATCAGAAGAGTAACCACTACACTGGTCTTGGGTGTAGGGATCAGAAGAATAACCAGTACACTGGTGTTGGGTGTAGAGATCAGAAGAGTAACCAGTACACTGGTGTTGGGTGTAGAGATCAGAAGAGTAACCACTACACTGGTCATGGGTGTAGAGATCAGAAGCTTACACTGGTCATACGTGTAGAGATCAGAAGAATAACCAGTACACTGGTGTTGGGTGTAGAGATCAGAAGAGTAACAAGTACACTGGTCATGAATGTAGAGATCAGAACTGGTCATGGGTGTAGAGATCAGAAGAGTAACCACTACACTGGTCATGGGTGTAGAGATCAGAAGAGTAACCACTACACTGGTCATGGGTGTAGAGATCAGAAGAGTAACCACTACACTCGTCTTGGGTGTAGGGATCAGAAGAATAACCAGTACACTGGTCATGGGTGTAGAGATCAGAAGAGTAACCACTACACTGGTCATGGGGGTAGGGATCAGAAGAATAACCAGTACACTGGTGTTGGGTGTAGAGATCAGAAGAGCAACCACTACATTGGTATTGGGTGTAGAGATCAAAAGAGTAACCACTACACTGGTCTTGGGTGTAGGGATCAGAAGAGTAACCACTACACTGGTCTTGGGTGTAGGGATTAGAAGAGTAACCACTACACTGGTCTTGGGTGTAGGGATCAGAAGAGTAACCACTACACTGGTCTTGGGTGTAGGGATCAGAAGAGTAACCACTACACTGGTCTTGGGTGTAGGGATCAGAAGAGTAACCACTACACTGGTCTTGGGTGTAGGGATCAGAAGAGTAACCACTACACTGGTCTTGGGTGTAGAGATCAGAAGAGTAACCACTACACTGGTCTTGGGTGTAGGGATCAGAAGAGTAACCACTACACTGGTCTTGGGTGTAGAGATCAGAAGAGTAACCACTACACTGGTCTTGGGTGTAGGGATCAGAAGAGTAACCACTACACTGGTCTTGGGTGTAGGGATCAGAAGAGTAACCACTACACTGGTCTTGGGTGTAGGGATCAGAAGAGTAACCACTACACTGGTCTTGGGTGTAGGGATCAGAAGAGTAACCACTACACTGGTCTTGGGTGTAGAGATCAGAAGAGTAACCACTACACTGGTCTTGGGTGTAGGGATCAGAAGAGTAACCACTACACTGGTCTTGGGTGTAGGGATCAGAAGAGTAACCACTACACTGGTCTTGGGTGTAGGGATCAGAAGAGTAACCACTACACTGGTCTTGGGTGTAGAGATCAGAAGAGTAACCACTACACTGGTCTTGGGTGTAGAGATCAGAAGAGTAACCACTACACTGGTCATGGGTGTAGATATCAGAAGAGAAACCACTACACTGGTCATGGGTGTAGGGATCAGAAGAGTAACCACTACACTGGTCTTGGGTGTTGCGATCAAAAGAGTAACCACTACACTGGTCTTGGGTGTAGAGATCAGAAGATTAACCACTACACTGGTCTTGGGTGTAGAGATCCGAAGAGTAACCACTACACTGGTCTCATTGGGCAGAGTACTGGCTTGGAGCAGTACTCGTGCTGTGTAGGTCTTGGGACCTGTGGCTTAGTTCCTGTAGTGAACTATCCTCTGTACTATATTGTAAGTTACATTCATTTTGGACAAGTTGATTGTATTCCCTATCTTACTGCTTATACATACCATCCAATTTATCTAAACCAATGATGTACTCCTGTTCCCAAATATATTATTGTACAAGGACTTAACAATAAACTGTGTTTGAGTACAATAGTAATATTCACTGTCCCCATTATTTATTCTTATTTCCTTTTATTTATGTTTAGTAAAGTAGTGAGAGGGTGAGTGTGGAGTGTGGTGGGTAGAGTATGAGAGGTGAAGGGTGTAGTCACCAGTGACCTCACATTACCTACCTCCGCACTCATCCCTCCTACTGCCTCGCCTGTCCCCTACCTACTAACTCCCTCCTCTTACCCCCATATTCCCCCAATCATTACCCCCCTACATGACATGGTGCGGTGGTGGTTCTTATTATTTTTATAGTATGAACCAGTCCCATGTGCCTTATTTTTGACTGCTCGGTTACACTTGTTATGCTACCATTTGCTACCACTTATTTTTTTCAGTGTGATATTATAATCCTAGTGACCTTAACTGACCTTGTTTTTTTTGAAGGTGGGTCTGAGTAATTGTGTGGTTGTATTTGGTGGAGTTGGTTGTTGGTTTGAGATAAATGGTGGAGAATATCAGTATGGGGGAAGCAATTACTGGCCGAAATTGAATATTTACAGAGGAATGAGAAGTCACCCAGCCCGCCTTGGATGCTGTGCCTATGATTGCTGTCCACCTGATGCTCACCCAGCTGATGCTGTGTATTGCTGCCCTGGTCTGTCATCCAGCTGTCTGCGCACCCAGTGCTGTGATGCTGTCTGCTATGCTGAAGTGACCTCACCTCACCCTGAGCAACTGACAATTGCCTGCTACTGCTGATGTCGGCTGTTGTGATGCTGTCTGCTATGCTGTGGCCGTGCTGTGATGCTGTCTGCTATGCTGTGGCCATGCTGTGATGCTGTCTGCTATGCTGTGGACCATGCCGTGATGCTGGATGCTGAGATGTTGGGACCGTGCTGTGATGCTGTGGCCGTGCTGTGATGCTGCGATGCTGCCTAGCTCAAGAGGAGGAGATGGCGGTGATGCTGCAGTGGTGTGTGAGGGATTCTGGCTGGTGTGCCAGGACAGGAGAATCTACTATGATGGAGCTGCCATCCTCGGAGATGTGGAAGGATGTGAGCCCTGGAGATGGACTCCAGCTGCTGGGACCAGCCTGTTTTCAAGGGCGGTATGGAGGTGTATCCTGCCTTGCTGGTCGACCTGTACGACTGGTATGCGGGGATGTCCTGCCAGCCATGAGAGACAATTGAGAGTGTGAGATGTCCCCAGCCTACTTTGACTTGCCAGAAGTGTTAGTGTTACCTGTGTGAAATAAGGTGACCTTGAATACGGTCCAGTGATTATGGCCGCCTTGTTTTATGAGGCCAGTGAATCCTAGTAGTGGCATAGGATAATGGAGGGTCTTAGCTGCGATGCCTGCCCTGTCTCGATTTTCAGATGTTGTAGTGTGCATGTGAAGTGTGCCGAAAATGCGACCTTGGTGGTCGTGAAGTGGTCCAGTTGCAGTTACTTGAAAGAATGCAACCCGTTGGAGCAGTTTTCCACGCCATAGAAGCCTAGAGAGGTTTGGCCCAATGGTTAACGTGCGAGGGTGACTAGCATTGGCTAGTGCATTTCTAGTAGAAGTAGGGAAGGCACTGGAGCCCGATATTTAGGTTTAAGGAGAAATGACGGGTAAGGAGGCTTTGCACCAGAGAGCAACTATTATGCTGGTCAACTGCCAGGTGTACTGATTATGCTGCCTTGTGGTAGATGAGAAGGTTGAGGGAAATATATGTAGTTGAATAATTTTGTATTATGTATAATTTTGTCTTTGTATTGTAATAGATTTAAGGGATTAGGATTAAAATAGTCTAATAACTAGGACAAATTGTCCTAGTTCTCAGATATTTTAAATTGGGGGAGAAAGGGGGATGTGATGTAGTCCAGCTGGGCTTGTGAGGTCTCTGGGGAGACCTAATTTAACCAATTATATGGTCACACCTTGCCTTGGCAAACGTCTGTAGCCACGCCCACGTCTGAGGTCTTTTGTTCTTGACGCCTCAGACCTAGGCGTCAGGTCGTACACGTGGTTGTGGAGGGTGCTTGGACCACCATAAAAGCCCAAGGAAGAGCATGATCAGGAGATTCGAGCGGAGCTGCTGCTGGGGTGCAGAGCTCCTGAGTAGAGATTCGGAGCTGCTGCTGGGGTGCAGAGCTCCTGAGCAGAGACTTCGAGCGGAGCTGCTGCTGGGGTGCAGGGCTCGGGAGAAGGCTGCTGAAGTCTCTGGAGGAGACTGTTGGAGGCATTGGGCAGAGTACTGGCTTGGAGCAGGAGTAACTACAACACTGGTCTTGGGTGTAGAGATCAGAAGAGTAACTACAACACTGGTCTTGGGTGTAGAGATCAGAAGAGTAACTACAACACTGGTCTTGGGTGTAGAGATCAGAAGAGTAACTACAACACTGGTCTTGGGTGTAGAGATCAGAAGAGTAACTACAACACTGGTCTTGGGTGTAGAGATCAGAAGAGTAACTACAACACTGGTCTTGGGTGTAGAGATCAGAAGAGTAACTACAACACTGGTCTTGGGTGTAGAGATCAGAAGAGTAACTACAACACTGGTCTTGGGTGTAGAGATCAGAAGAGTAACTACAACACTGGTCTTGGGTGTAGAGATCAGAAGAGTAACTACAACACTGGTCTTGGGTGTAGAGATCAGAAGAGTAACTACAACACTGGTCTTGGGTGTAGAGATCAGAAGAGTAACTACAACACTGGTCTTGGGTGTAGAGATCAGAAGAGTAACTACAACACTGGTCTT
Organism: Cherax quadricarinatus; assembly: GCF_038502225.1. Classification (NCBI taxonomy): domain Eukaryota; kingdom Metazoa; phylum Arthropoda; class Malacostraca; order Decapoda; family Parastacidae; genus Cherax; species Cherax quadricarinatus. Next base: position 24,525 of record NW_027197263.1, on the reverse strand, counting down.
GGGTGTAGAGATCAGAAGAGTAACTACTACACTGGTCTTGGGTGTAGAGATAAGAAGAGAGATCAGAAGAGTAACTACAACACTGGTCTTGGGTGTAGAGATCAGAAGAGTAACTACAACACTGGTCTTGGGTGTAGAGATCAGAAGAGTAACTACAACACTGGTCTTGGGTGTAGTGATCTGAAGATAAACCACGACACTGGTCATGTGGTTCTTGTTTCGTTTTACAGTTTTGATTAATTATGCATAATAATGTGTACATTGTGAGAATCTTTGGAGTTTTTCAAAGAGGGTATTTGTTTAGCTTCTGTCAATGTTGAATATTCAGCGCTTATCAAAATATAATAATAATAATCTAATTGCTAGAAACTGTGCCTGGAAGATATTGACAGTTATAATTATTTTCTGGATACCATGAGTGTCAAATGTCAAAACCTTTAGAGTGAAATATATCTTATCAACAGTCTTTCAACAACTGTGACTAAATATTTGTGAGTGAAACATTCAGAGAATTCCACAAACTCATTTCTCAACTCCAATACTCCATTAAAATGATCGACTCTTAAAGTGCTTCCGTTTCACACTGAAACTCCCAAAACCTCTTGATTAACTGGTTGTATTTCGATCCCTATGTGATCCTGATAAAGATATCCTCGTATTTCGTAAGCCCAGCCTCCTCTACCTTAGTGCATGCAACAAGAATATTGGGGGGAGGGGGGGAGTTATTAAATTACACTGCAACAAGATATAACAATATGTGTGCGTATGTATGTTTGTGCGTATGAATTATTTTACGTAATTACATTTTCAATTATAAATAATACATGTCTGTATGTACTTGTGTACGTTATTATGCCTAGGTTTATTTGAACATTCATATGTAAATTAATGTATGTATGGATGTGCATGTGTATTCTTATGCATTGGTGTATAAATACGTGTGCATATGTATACATGTATGCATGTGCATATGTTTTTGTGCATATGTTTAATATGTTTGGATGTATGATTACGCAGAAGTATGCACTGCATATTTATGTATGCATATATATATTTTCTACACCTGCGTATGTGTGTGCATATGTATATGTCTGAGAATGAATGCCTGTGTGCATTTTTGTGCATATGTCTGCATGTGTATATATACGCAAGAGTCTATGACTATGCATGTATATATTCCTTTGAATATTTGTATACATCTGTGTTCGTGAAGTGTTGTATATAATTTATACATGTATATGTATTTATGTATATGCAATATGAATATTTATGAATACACGTTCATGACTGACCATCACTGTTACGACTACTACCATCACTAACACAACCACCAGCACCACCAGCACCATCTCTATTATCACCACCACAACCACCCCCTTACCATCTTAACCACCACCAAATGACTACCACTAAGCTATCATCACCAAGTGTGTGTATTTGTGTATCTAAAACCTATAATAATATAAGTCAATTTGCCAGCGATACCAGCAATAGTGAAGCCGAACCTCTGGTCTTCACTTGCATGATGGAAATGATTACTTGCCAAAGGCATACACCCCTGGTGTTACATCTAGAAGTCTGGGGACTTGTCATTGAGAAAAACTGACACCAGAGTCGGAGGCCGCGGTGGGGAACCTTTTCTATTGGAAGGCCGCATTAGAGTTAGCTGTAATCTAATAAGGCCGCATTCAAGAAATTCTGATTATTCTGCAAAATGTCGGCTATTTTATAAAGTTAAATTTATGTATTAACTTCAAGAAAATTCATTCATTCAGAAGGTTGCACTTAATGCTCTCAGATGGCAGCAGGTTCCTCACCCCAGCGTGACCAGTCTAGCCATCATCATCCTATCATACAGGAGTAGCCACATTAGTTAGTCTTATTTTATTGACTATTAATATGCAGAATTAATTAGATATCTGCATTGTATAAACCCATTGTAGCATCAGGATTCTCACACAGCTGTACTCAAATATTAGAACACGGGCGACACTCTTCAACACGCGATTATGAAAAAAAATATTCACCTCAAAAAATTCCATTTACTTAGAAGTGTAATAAAAGGAGAATGGATAACATCTGAATAATGCTTACAAAGATATGGATGTTTGAAGGTGACCTGTTCCTGTGATTTCTTACAATATTCCAGTTATATTTTCTGTTCAGTAATTCTAACGAGGTGGCATTTCTGGCTCCCACAGTATATTGCACACACCATGACTGCTTTTTATGCTATGGAGACCTATGGCCCATACCTGTTTTCTATTCTCTAGGCCTAACCAGGCAGCATAAAGGTTAAACATAGATTATCGTGGTAAACCCCAAACAGTGCTCTGAGTTACCATACAGTTGACACGTGTTAAATTTTTGTTGGATGGACGGTAGTTGCCACAGCCATTAACGACCTTCAGAAATAAACCAGTCTCCCATGTCTACATTACCCTACATCTAGTGTGACTCACATTCAGCAGTTTCTCATGAATTCCATATCGTACATACACCGGAACGCATATACTGTATTCTCGTATTTGTGGCTGCATTAGTCGATTCACATTATTATTATTATTATTATTATAATCAAGGGGAAGCGCTAAACCCGTAGGATTATACAGCGCCTGGGGGGGATGTGGAAGGCATTCAGGCTTAATTCGGGGAACTGGAGCACAGATTCAATTCCCTAAATCAAGAGCCCCTCACCAACATCAAGGAACCTTCCGTGAGGGGAGTCGATTCACAGCTTCTGGCCCCACCTCTTCACTAGTTCCTACTAGGACCTAGTAGGAACTAGTGTGTGGACCTAGTAACTAGGTCCACACACTCCCTGCTCCAAGAGCCTTGTCGTACCTCATATTAAACCAGTGTATGGATACTGTCTCCACTGTTTCACTTTCCGGAGTGTTCCACTTCCTGACATATCTAAGGCTGAAGACATACTGTGTCAAAGGTAATGCAGATCAAATGTAAAATGAATGCACCAGTTCAATAATAAAAATAAGGGAATAACTTTTTCAATCGTGATGCAAATAAAAAAATTATTCATTAATTCATTTAGAAGTAAGATCTATAAAACAATACCAACGCCAATTGTACCTGAATATGAAGAAGATACATCTGCAACTTATGAAGGAATTAAATTTAGACGTTTCGCCCACCAGGGTCTTCTTAGATTGGGGAGCGCCATGTATTCACATGTATCTTCATTATAAATTGTTCGTTACTAATTAAATTTTACCATTTATAGTTGTTTATATGACAGAAACTAAAATTATGCATAAGATAAAACTGAACCTACGCTAGTTATCACGTCGATTAAATTATTAACTTTTGGAATCTTCACTGAAAGAGGAAGTGACGTAATTAATTTCGAGCGACCATTGAGACTAAAATTTATATTTTAAAAACTCCAAAAGTAAATTTTAATTTTTATAAACTCAAAATTAATTAAGTTGTCATAGAGAACGCTAATTTATGGCAAGAAAAGCACTTTTTTTCAAGCCACAGGATATATAGACCCAGCTGTGTATATCTTTTACCAGATTATAATTAAAATAATTCGTAATAAATTTACCTTAATGGGTGATACGTAGCTTTAATGACTTGTACAGTCGGAATAAAGTACATTAAGCCTAGTAAATTAAACAATCGACTATTTTTATTTTCAAACATCACTTTAAACAATCATGAAAGTGAAAACATTATTGATAAACATAATATATATTGTTTTAATGAGGGAACAGGTTCGCCCAACTAGATGAATTTTTTATTTTCTCGTCCGATTTTGTTTCTTGTCGGTGTACCTTTAGAATTAATGAGGCAGTAATACTTAAGATTGAAGATTAATCAAGTGTAATACTAAGAAAAGTTTGTCAGTGCTGTCTTTGTTTATACATTGTGTATAATGTTTGTTGGTGTAAATTTTACCATGCACAACTGACAAGTGATACTAGTGGTGATACGTACAGAGGTGATATCAGTGATACGTACAGGGATTATATCAGTGGTGATACTTACAGGGGTTATATCAGTGGTGATACGTACAGGGGTTATACCAGTGGTGACACGTATAGGGGTTATACCAGTGGTGATACGTACAGGGGTTATACCATTGGTGATACGTATAGGGGGTTATACCAGTGGTGATACGTACAGGGGTTATACCAGTGGTGATACGTATAGGGGTTATACCAGTGGTAATACGTACAGGGGTTATACCAGTGGTGATACGTACAGGGGTTATACCAGTGGTGATACGTACAGGGGTTATACCAGTGGTGATACGTACAGGGGTTATACCAGTGGTGATACGTACAGGGGTTATACCAGTGGTGATACGTACAGGGGTTATATCAGTGGTGATACGTACAGGGGTTATATCAGTGGTGATACGTTCAGGGGTGATATCAGTGGTGACACGTACAGGGGTTATACCAGTGGTGACACGTACAGGGGTTATACTAGTGGTGATACGTTCAGGGGTGATATCAGTGGTGATACGTACAGTGGTGATACAAACAGGGGTTACATCAGTGGTGATACGTACAGGGGTTATATCAGTGGTGATACGTACAGGATTATACTAGTGGTGATACGTTCAGGGGTGATATCAGTGGTGATACGTGCAGGGGTTATATCAGTGGTGATACATACAGGGGTGATATCAGTGGTGACACGTACAGGGGTTATACCAGTGGTGACACGTACAGGGGTTATACTAGTGGTGATACGTTCAGGGGTGATATCAGTGGTGATACGTGCAGGGGTTATATCAGTGGTGATACATACAGGGGTTACATCAGTGGTGATACGTACAGGGGTTATATCAGTGGTGATACGTACAAGGGTTATACCAGTGGTGATACGTACATGGGTTATACCAGTGGTGATACGTACAGGGGTTATACCAGTGGTGATACGTACAGGGGTTATACCAGTGGTGATACGTACATGGGTTATACCAGTGGTGATACGTACAGGGGTTATACCAGTGGTGATACGTACAGGGGTTATACCAGTAGTGATACGTACAGGGGTTATACCAGTGGTGATACATACAGGGGTTATACGAGTGGTGATACGTACAGGGGTTATATCAGTGGTGATACGTACAGGGGCTATACCAGTGGTGAAACGTACAGGGGTTATACCAGTAGTGATACGTACAGGAGTTATGCCAGTGGTGATACGTACAGGGGTTATACCAGTGGTGATACAGACGTGATTGATATCACTGGTGGTATTTATACAACTGATATCGAAGTAAGTGATACTTGTGGTGATATAGATGGGAGTAGTATCAGTGAACATACACAAGAAAGAGGAAAACTATTAGTGATACTGATATTAGTGGTACTATATGCAGGAGTGATTGAAACCATTGGTGACACATACACAGGTGAATACTAGTGGTGATACAGAAGTGAGACTGATTCCTGTAGTGATACAGAAGTGATTGATATACTGATGATACAAGGGTGAGTGATACCATTGGTGATACCAGCTGTGGTATATACAGAAATAATTGATTCATAAAAATATCTGGATAAAAACTGTAAATAAAACAGGATATAAGAGCAGAAGGTTGTCTTGGTGTAAATAAATCAGAACAATGTTTAATCAGAATAAAATAATGAAGCTTCAATGGGAAAAATATATTTAAAAAGCCTTAAAAGCGATATAATTGTAAGTAGTCATAATGTGAGAACGATAATGACCACGAATGTAGAGTTATTAAACAAAGTATTGTTTTTCGCGGCTTATTAAACGCATGTTTTTCTCACATAAAATGTCTCCAAAAACCACCCTGCGTCCTCTTAACTGAAGGTTAGTGGAAAAATTAATTATTGAAATATATGTTTTGTGGGAAGGGGGGGGGGTTATTAAAGGGAACGACAACCTTGAATAAAAAAAGCATAAAGAAAGCTGTGGAATCTTGACCTTCTAAGAAAAACCGGAGCTGTAAGTTAGGCGATGGGCTGTAGCTCTCCCAGTTACGTCCGAAGTCGAGCCATTGAAACTAAAACAAGCCTTGAAAGCCGCGTCTAATAAGCCGTAAAATACGGTACATATTGCATCGAGTTCTGTGTCGTTCAAGCGGCCATAAATCATTTTGCAATACAAGAAAAATGTTTCTTTTAATGGTATGAAAAAATAAGTCATTAATTTAGTAAAAGATAGGGGAATGTAGATCATAATGAACTTGAACGTATTGCAAATGTGAATTCTGCAGCTGCGTCATGGGAATACTTATATGTAAATAAATGTATGTTAATCATTTTTTTCCTGTTTTTTTTTTTTTGATATTTCAGCCAAAGTCAAGATTAGTTTACAAGGACTGTAAAATCTTCACCTCATAGGAGAGGAATTTATTACTTTTATTGCTTTACTGTACATTAAGAACATAAAAGTTGCTGCATAACTTAATAATTCGTTATGTTTTCCAGAGTAATGCTGTGAAATATAGTTATGCAAATTCTTATTATCTTAACTTACTATAAGTTACGTAAAATAATCTGGCATAATTTACCTACCTTGTCTAGGAAATTACTTAATATTTAACAGTTTACCTGGATAAGTGAAGCTTCAGTGACCCAACTTGTCACCATCAACAATATAAATGACCAGTAAGAAAGGATACAAAACATCCCTCACGAAACAATTTATAAGTTAAAGCACAAACAGTGATAAGACCTCAACTGCTTTAGTGTTGAGAGCAGAAGATTGAAGGTCATTATCCTCGGTATTAGACTGTTCAACTTGCTCATGAATAATTACTGTTCAGTGTCAATGGTTTGGTAAGAGATATGAAAGTTGACAAGTGGGGCTTTGTTGAGTATATAATGGTGTGACCTGCCGTCACTATGGTGTAACCTGCCGTCCTGCCATGGTGTAACCTGCCGTCACCCGTCATGGTGTAACCATGGTGTGACCTGCCGTCACCATGGTGTAACCTGCCGTCACCATGGTGTGACCTGCCGTCACCATGGTGTGACCTGCCGTCACGGTGGTAAGCAAACACGTACAGATATATGGAACGTTTATTGACATCGTTGTAACCTCGCAGTGGGTCTGATTAAGTCACAAATAAACCTAATACGTTGGCGTGAGTAAAATATATGAGAGTTTCAGCGAGGAGAAGAGGCAGGGGGGAGTTCCTTGATGCTAGTAAAGGGCTCTTGATTCATGGAACTGGATTTATCTTTCACTTGGATCGAGGCAGATTGCTTCCCATTGCCCAGGTGCTATTGTGACCCTTATGGGTTTAGCAATTATCCATGATTAAAAATAACAGCAGAAGTTTTCTAGCAATAGATTAAGTTAATAGATAGTGTTAGGGTGGCTGAATTATTCTACTGTGCGTGTTGTCCTCTTTAGTAATTAAGACAACACCACCAGGAAAGAGAGAACCTTGACTCTTCACTATCTACAACATTAACCAGAACAAGTTTCAACAGTTTAATTGAACCTCTCGTCAGAAAACTTCTTGAACGTTTGTGAATGAATGTCATGACGAGCGACATTCTTCAACTTGCCACATCTTACTAGTTTATAGTTTGCTTTCTCCCCCGTTTCTGATTTCTCATTGCCTAATAATTAAGGAGACTGCGTGGGCAAAACGTCGTCAGGAAAGTCTCCATATAAGTGAAAACGTTTCTTAATTTGTATCTTGGGCAATATTAAAAACTATTAATTGATATGATTGGAAATGACAAATAACACAGAAAAAAAATTAAGTTTTTGAAATGTACATTTTGGAGTCACTATTCAACAAATTCTGTCTATGAATATGACAGAACTTCTGTGTAATTCATTATTTTCTTGAGCTGTCGGAAAAAAATAAATGATTTATTTCATTTTAAGACAAAACTCCTGTACACAACGAATAGGGAGACAGAAAAAGCAAAAAACTAAATTTTATTCGAGTTCTTTATTAAAATTGCAAATACTAACATGATGACGGCTTTGAGGGGACATGAGCTAGAGTTCGTTACAGCCACGCTGTGAAAACTTGCATTTGTGGTGACAGTGGGGGCCCATGCTAACCTCCCTATGGTGTATAGATATATATTACCTATTTGGATGAATCTTATCGTAGCCAGCTGACCCAGTGACTCAGGCACGGGCCTGTAGTTTTACGACTCACACGCCATGAGTTCTAACCCCATCCGTACAGTTTTTTTTTTAACATGTCCTCTTCAAGGGGGGGGAGGGCTCCTTGGCATGGTGAAGAGGCTCTTGGTCTGAGGAATTAGACCTGTTGGTCTCCTTCCTCAGACCGAACCTAATTACCCTCCATTCCCCCTTCCCTATCCCATCCTCCCTTTTCCCTTTCCTCCTTCTCCCCATCCCTCCCTTATTCCCTACCTCTTTTTGGCCTGTGGCATTCTTCCCACAGGCACACTGGTTCCTAGGTAGGGGGAAGGGTACCGAGGTCAATCTATTGAGGTTCTTGCGGTGGTGTAGTTTGCCATGGAATCAGGATCGCCTGGGGATTTCCCGTTTCCTTTCCGGTCTCCCGGGGTGTGGCTTTGGGTGTCTTTCGGGCGACGAGTGTATCTCTGGAGGCCGCCTTTAAGATTCCGGGGGTGGTGGCTAAAGGAGGTATGCTTTGTGGTGGATATCTGGCCATCCTCTCTCTTGTCCACCGAGGTAGCTCGGCAGATGTGAGGTTGCTATCCTGGATTGCTGGTTTACTAGCATGAAGGGTAGGGTATGGAACGGGTTCCATGCCGCATCTGCCCTACTTGCGGTGCTGAGGTCCAATTGGGCGCGGAGGGAGATTTCTGGCCCTTTCATTCCTCCTAGGAACTATTCCTCCCAGCTCCCCTCTTTTTTTTATTCTTTTTTTATTTTTATTTTCTTTTCTTCTTTCTTTTTTTCTTAAAAACAAAAAGAAAAGAAGTAACCTAACCATGGAGAACCCAATCCATGAACCTGCTACCCCCGGGCCCCTTCTTGATACTGCACCCCGTTCTGACCCTGCCTCGATTTTTGACCACTCTTCGGACACTTCTAATGCTTCTGTACCTCTTGCTGGTGCTGTTTCATCACCCATTTCAGGTACCGGGGTTTCGACTGACTCCTTCGATTTGTCTGACCTCCGCTCTCATTTGATTATGCTTCCGGCCTCTCCCTCTATGGTGCGGCAATTTTCGAATCACCGGCCCGTCCCACGTCAGACTCCTGTCCCACTCCTAAACGCCCACGACAATTACCTGATGTTACTTCTTCGCTTCCTTCTCGCCCTCATTAGAAACGACCGACCCATCACGCACTCCCTCTCCATGATCAGTTTCGAGCTGCACAATAGATTAAATTCTTTACGCCCCACTTCCTCTACTGCCTATTTTTCCGACCATAGTATCGGCAAGGCAATCCTACGCCATGTTAGTAGAGATATATCCTTCCACGCTCTCAGGAGCGGTACACGCATCATTACTATCAAGAATGCTAACTAAGCTCTTGACCTTTCTCTTCTTACACATATTGATACTATTCCTATCATTATCGTAAAACGTCATTCCCTCAATTCATGTAGTGGCACTGTCATTCTGCCCCATACCATTGTCCAACAGACTTTCACGACATGTGGCGATGACATTCTCAAACAGCTAGAATTCCAGGACCTTCCAATCCTCAAAGTAGACACTTATATCCTTCCTGCCCGTGTAGTACAATTAACTTTCGACTACCGTGAACTCCCAGCCTCTGTTTATGTCGCAGGACATCGTTTACAAGTTCGAAAGGTGATCCCTACACCGCAACAGTGTAGAAATTGCTGGCAATTTGGTCACCCAGTGAAATATTGCAGTTCTATAGCCGAATGCCCAGTCTGTGGCGCCGATGACCATTCTAATATGTCTTGTAGTCGACCTCCCTCTTGCCTTAATTGTCAGGAAGCTCACCCTTCTTACTCTCGCCGTTGCCTAGTCTACTTAAATGAGTGAGAAATCCGTTGCCTCAAAGAGGCAGAAGGTTTCCCTTATGCTATGGCAGTTTCTCATCTACGCCTCCACGGAAGACTCTCCCGTATTTCTTATTCTCGTATTTCTAAACGTCCCCCCACCTCTGGGGTCCCATCTTCTGCAGCCTCCTCTGTGGTTACCCCTTCCATAGTCACTCCTGTCTCTAATTCTTTTGCTGTCCTAGGTTCAGATGTCCCTACCTCAACACCTCAGTCTGATCTCACTTCTTCGTGTTCTCCCTCACAAGCCCTGGTATTGACAAGACCTCGTACAACACCTCCTCCCACTCGTCCCTCTACTTCTAAGAAGTCCAAAAAATCTCCATTGCTCAAATTTCATTTAACCCCTCCTTCCCTTCTTCTCCCTTCACAGTTTACCTTTCCAGTCTCTCTATCTAGTTCTTCACCCCTCCCTAGCTCTGTTACGACTGTTGAGGTTCACCCTCCTCCTCGATTGGTGCCTTCCTCCCCTGTCTCCTCCCAAGTTTCTTCCTCTTCTGCCCCCTCCCAAGTTTCTCCCTCTTCCCACACTTCTTCTCCAGTGCCCTCTACTCTTTCGCCACCCCCCCCCTACTTTGGTACAGTCCATTGCTGTCCCAATCTTTACTCAACCTCCTCCTCCTATCTCCAATATTGTCTCCCATACAACGTCTTTGACTTCTGAAATGCTTGAAGCTATCTCAGAATATATTGAAGAGACTAAACCATCAATGGACACTGATCCTTCATCTGCGCAACTCCTTTCTTCGCAGTGCTCCGTTCCTTCGCAGTGTTCCGTTCCGTTGCTGCTTGAATGTTTTCCGCTGCTCCCACATGTGGACTTTTCTAACCCCTCTAATCCGTAGGTACCCTTACCTGCGAATTTATGGTATCTTTATCGTTGCCAATCATGGCCTATTTACAGTGGAATATCTGTGGCCTCGGGTAATCGGGGTGAACTTCATATGTTGCTCTCCCGGTTTTTCCCTGTTGGTGTTTGCTTACACGAACCAAAATTACAATCTGCTGTTTTCCATTCCATCTCAGGCTATAACTTACTGTATTCTTCGGATCCTTTTTTTCTGGTGGGACCTTTAATGAAAGTGCCCTTCTTCTTCACACTGATATTCCATACCATCAGCTATTCGTTCATACCGCATCCACTTGAATAAGTGGTATACAATCTGTTCTTTGTATCTCTCTCCTTCTCGGGCATTATCTATCCCAGATTTTGCCTTTTTTGTTTCGTCCTTACCACCACCACTTCTGTTACTTGGCGATTTTAATGCCATCATATCCTCTGGGGGGTCTCGTTGTGATCAGGTGGTATTTAGTTGGAGGCTTTTCTTGCTTCTCACCCCCTCCATGTTTTAAATATGGGTACTCCCACCCATGTCGATCCTCGTACTCATACTCTTGCATCGATCTCTCGGTCTGCTCTTCCTCTACTGCACTAGACTTCACCTGGTCTGTTCTCCCGGACTTACATGACAGTGATCATTTTCCAATCATTCTTACTTCTGCTTCATATACACCACCTCTTCGTAACCAATGGTGGCAATTTGGTCAAGCAAATTGGGACCTTTACCTCAACTATCTGCTTTTAGTGTGGTTCATTCTTCCTTCTCCATTGATGAGCGCTTACACCTCTTCTCGACGTCAGTTTTAACCGCAGCTTCTCATTCTATACCCCAAACCTCGGGCAGGCATTCTCAGAAGAGCGTGCCATGGTGGTCTCCTGCTTGTGCTCAGGCAGTATGCTTGAAATGCGCTGCATGGGGCAGGTACCGGCACAATAGAAGCACAGACTTCTTGATTTTAAACAGAAAGGACTGATCGCGGTGTCATTCGTGACGCTAAACGCACTTGATGGCGAGATTGTTTCCACCATCACCTCTGCTTCCTCTATGAGTGCAGTCTGGAAAAAGGTACGGAAACTGAGTGGTAAATACTCTCCTGACCTGGCTCCTGTTCTGTGGGTTGCCTCTTGATGTTGCCATTGAAATTGGCAATCATTTGGTCCGTATTTCTCAGGGGCTCCATCTATACCCCTCGTTTCTTTCCTCAAAGTCTGCCAGAGAGTTAGCACCATTAGACTTTTCTTCTTTCACAGAAGAATCTTATAATGTGCCTTTCACACTTCAGGAACTGGAGGTGACACTCTCAGCTTGCCAATCATCGGCTGCTGGGCCTGATGGCATTCACATTCGGATGTTACAACATTTACATCAGTCAGCCCTTACTGTCCTCTTACAACTCTTTAATCTTATTTGGTCGCAGGGAGTTTTTCCCCAGCTGTGGAAGTCTGCCATGATTCTCGCTTTCCGCAAACCAGGTACTACGGGACATGATGCCGCCCACTATCGTCCCATTGCTCTTACTAGTGCAGTTTGCAAAGTGATGGAACGTCTGGTAAATCGACGTTTAATGTGGTATTTAGAGACACACAACAGTCTCTCCACTAGTCAATATGGCTTTCGTAGGGGCCGTTCTACCATAGACCCCTTACTATGCTTGGATACGTATGTTTGTAACGCCTTTACAAATAACCACTCAGTTATTGCCGTATATTTTGATCTTGAGAAGGCTTATGACACGACTTGGAGGTATAATATTTTGCCCCAAGCCCACTCCTTAGGCCTCCGAGGCAATCTACCATCCTTCCTTAAGAACTTTTTAACTGACAGGGGTTAATAATGTGCTCTCCCCGCACTTTGTCCAAGCTGAAGGTGTCCCCCAGGGATGTATTCTGAGCACAACACTTTTTCTCCATGCTATAAATGATCTGGCCTCTATTCATCCATCCAATATTTGGTCATCCCTCTATGCTGATGACTTCGCTATTGCTTGTCCAGGCGCTGACTGTCACCTCATTACAGTTTCTCTCCAACATGCGGTCAACCGTGTTTCCAATTGGGCCACCACACATGGGTTTAAATTTTCCACTAATAAAACTCACCAAATTACTTTCGCTAGGCGCTCTGTCATCTCCGATCATCCTTTGTACCTTTATGGCTCACGTATCCCTGAACGTGATACGGTCAGATTTCTAGGCCTTCTCTTTGACCGTAGGTTATCCTGGAAACCTCACATTACCTTTCTGAAGGCAACTTGTCACAGCCGGCTGAACCTTCTTAAAACCCTTGCTCATCTTTCATGAGGAACTCATCGTTGAACTCTCCTTCGCCTACATTCAGCCCTCATTTTATCGAAACTCGATTATGGTGACCAGATCTATTCAGCAGCCTCTCCTGCTACTCTCTCGAGCCTTAATCCTATCCATCACCAGGGATTACGTTTATGCCTTGGTGCTTTTCGCTCTTCCCCTGTTGAGAGCCTATATGCTGAAGCGAATATTCCATCCTTGTCCGATCGCCGTGATGCCCATTGCCTTCGCTACTATGTTCACTCTCATGATCTCCGCAACCCTACCATATATCAAATAATCACTGATGTTAGTAGACATTCCTCATTTGTTCGCCGCCCCTGTTTACTCCATCCCTTTTCTCTTTGCCTCCATTCGCTCTTGTCTTCACTTCAGTTACCACCTTTCTATGTTCATGTAGCATCTCACTTTTCCCTGTTCCCCTGGGAAGTTCCAGCTGTTCGAGTCTGTTCTTTCTCACTTCCTTGCACGAAAGCCCAACTGCGTACGGTAGCTTCCCTCTCTTTTTCTTGACCACTACCGTTCTCATTCTCATGCCATTGCTGTATACACAGATGGCTCTAAGTCTTCTGAGGGCATCAGATTCGCAGCAGTGTTTCAGGACAGTGTCGTGTGCAGGCATTTACTATCCTCGGCTAGCATTTTACTGCTGAATTGTATGCCATTCTTGTAGCACTTATCCGTATTGCATCAATGCCTGTGTCACCATTTGTGGTTGTTTCAGACTCCCTTAGTGCTTTACAAGCTATACGAAAAAGTTGGTGATTACACCTCAACTCCAACCTCTCCAGTTGGCTCTCGTATCCAACTTTGGCAAAAATTTGATACACCTCATCCCCTGGTTCTTCGTATCCAACTTTGGTTATGCCATATCTCTAGCAAGTACAAAGATATTGTTTTTTGTTGGGTCCCTGGTCATGTTGATATGCAGGGCAATGAACAGGTAGACACTGCTGCATGGTCAGCAGTACATGACCTTCCAGTTTCATATAGAGGTGTTCCATTCACAGACTATTTTGCTCTAATTGCTGCCTACCTTCACACCCATTGGCAACAACGTTGGTCTGATTTGCTCAGTAACAAACTTCATGCTGTTAAACTGAGTATAGGTTACTGGCCGTCGTCTTGTCATTAGTGTCGAGGTTGGGAGACTACTCTCTCCCGTCTTCGCATTGGCCACACTCGTCTTACAGGTATCTCGAAGAGAGGCGCCCTGTTCCTCTCTGTGAGAATTGTCAGATTCCATTATCAGTTAGCCACATTCTGTTAGACTGCCCTCTCTATCAACGAGCACGCAGAATTTACCTCCAACGTCGTCTCTGCTCTGCTGCTCTCTCTTTACCTTCCCTTCTTTCTGATGGACTCTCCTTTAATCCTGACTCTCTCATTGACTTTTTTGACAACTGATTTACTCCACAAACTCTGATGATGATGCCTTTAGCACTCCCCGCAGCCCTTTCTATCTCAATCTCTTGCTACCCTCTACCCCTGCACTATCCATTGCCCCATTGTCCTCCATAACCTAGTAATCATCCCTTTTCCTTTTGCCACCCGGCACGCTAGTTCCTAGGTAGGGGAAAGGGTACCGGGGTCCATCCCATTCCATTGAAGTTCTTGGTGGTGGTGTAGTTTGCCGTGGAATCTGGATCGCCTGGGGATGCCACAATCCCTCTCTGGTCTCCGAGGAGTGGCTTTGGGTGTCTTTTGGGCGACGGGTGTATCTCTGGAGGCTGCCTATCAGATTCCGGGGGTGGTGGCCAAAGGAGATATGCTTTGTGGCAGATATCCGGCTCTCTTTTGTCCACCGAGGCAGCTCGGCAGATGTGAAGTTGCTATCCCGGATTGCTGGTTTACTGGCATAAAGGGTAGGGTATGCCACGGATTCCATGCCGCATCTGCGCTATTTGCGGTACTGAGGTCCTCTTGGGCACGGAGGGAGATTTCTGGCCCTTTCATTCCTCCTAGGAACTACCCCTCCCCGATCCCCCCCTTTTTTATTCTTTTTTTTATTTTCTTCTTTCTTTTTTTCTTAGAAACAAAAAGAAAGAAGTAACCATGGAGGACCCAATGCACGACCCCGCTACCCCCGGGCCCCTTCTTGTAACCGCACCCCATTCTGACCTCGCCTCGTCTTTTGACCACTCTTTGGACACTTCTAAGCCCCCTGTACCTCTTGCTGGTGCTGTTTCATCACCCGCTTCAGGTGCCGGGGTTTCGACTG
This sequence comes from Cherax quadricarinatus, assembly GCF_038502225.1. Taxonomy (NCBI): domain Eukaryota; kingdom Metazoa; phylum Arthropoda; class Malacostraca; order Decapoda; family Parastacidae; genus Cherax; species Cherax quadricarinatus. The sequence continues at coordinate 9,198 of NW_027197263.1, read as the reverse complement.
ACTCTTTCGATTTGTCTGACCTCTGCTCTCCTTTGACTATGCTTCCAGCCTCTCCCTCTACGGTGCGGCAATTTTCGAATCGCCAGCCTGTCCCACGTCGAACCAACTCTGGTCTCATTTCTAAACACCAATGACAATTGCCTGATGATACTTCTTTGCCTCCTTCTTGTTCTACTAAGAAAAGACCGACACGTCGTGCTCTCCCTTTCCACGCTTAGTTTTGGAATATACAATGGACTAAATTCTTTACTTTATGACCGACTTCCTCTATTACCTATCTTTCCGACCATAGTATTGGCAAGGCGCTCCTACGCCATGTTGGTAGAGATATTTCCCTTCACGCTCTCAAGAGTGGTACCCACATCATCACTGTCCAGAATGCCACCCAAGCTCGTGATCTTTCTCTTCTTTCACTTATCGATACTATTCCTGTCACTATCGAAAAACATCATTCCCTCAATTCTTGTAGTGGTACTGTTATTCTGCCCCATACCATAATCCAACAGAATTTCCAGACATGTGGCAATGACATTCTTGAACAGCTGGAACTCCAAGGTCCCCCAGTCCTCAAAGTAGACACTTACGTCTTTCCTGCCCGTGGGCAGAGACGTTACCCTTGCAATGTGGCTTGATTAACATTCTACAGCCGTGAACTCCCATCCTCTGTTTATGTAGCAGGACATTTACACGTTCGGAAGGTGATCCCTACTCTGCAACAGTGTAGAAACTGCTGGCGATTTGGTCACCCTGCAAAATATTGCAGATCTATAGCCGAATGCCCAGTCTGTGGTGCTGATGACCATTCTAATACGTCTTGTAGTCGACCTCCCTCTTGCCTTAATTGTCATGAGGCTCACCCTTCTTACTCTCGCCATTGCCAGGTCTACTTAAATGAGCGAGAAATCCGTTGCCTCAAAGAAGCTGAAGGTCTCCCTTATTCTATGGCAGTTTCTCAACTGCGCCTCCAAGGGAGACCGCCCCGTATTTCTTGTTCTCGTGTTTCTTAAAGTCCCCCCACTTCTGCGGTCCCATCTTCTACAACTTCCTCTGTGGTTACCCCTCCCATAGTCACTTCTGTTTCTAATTCTTTTGCTGTCCTGGGCTCAGAAGTCCCTACTTCAACACCTCAGTCTGTTCTCACTTCTTCGTGTTCTCCCTCACAAGCCCCGGTATCAACAAGACTTCGTACGACACCTGCTCCCAATCCTCCCTCTACTTCTCAGAAGTCCAAAAAATCTCCACTGCTCAAATCTCCTTTAACCCCTCCTTCACTTCTTCCACCTCCAAATTTTACCTTCCCAGTCCCTGTACCTAGTTCTTCCTCTCTCACTGGCTCTGTTACAAGTGTGGAGGTTCACCCTCCTCCTCGTGCTGTGCCTACCTCCTCTGTCCCCTCCCCAGTTTCTTCCTCTTCTGCCACCTCCCAGGTTTCTACCCCTTCAGTCCCCTCCCACACTTCTTCTCCAGTTCCCTTCACTCTTTCGTCCACCCCTACTTTGGTACAGTTCATTATGGTTCCAATCTTTACTCACCCTCCTCCTTCCATCTCCAATATTGTCTGCTATGCGATGTCTTTGAAATCCGAAACACTTGAAGCTATTTCTGAGTATATTGCAGAGACCAAACCATCAATGGACATTGATCCACCCCCTGTTCCTTCTCTTTCCTCTCTTCCATCTGTGCAACTCCTTTCTTCGCAGCACACCATTCTTTCGCTGCTTGAACGTTTTCCACTACCACTGAATGTGGACTTTTCTAACCCCTCTAATCTGTAGGTACCCTTACCTGCGAATTTTTGGTATCTTTATTGTTGCCAATCATGGCCTATTTACAGTGGAATATACACAGCCTCAGGGGTACTCGAGGTGAGCTTCAGATGTTGCTCTCCCAGTTTTCCCCTGTTGGTGTTTGCTTACAAGAACCAAAATTACACTCTGCAGTTATCTATCCCATCTCAGGCTATAATTTATTGTATTCTTCAGATCCTTTTAGTGATGGGACCTTTAATGAAAGTGCCCTTCTTCTACGCACTGATATTCCGTACCATCAGCAATTTGTTCGTACTTCGCTGCATTACACAGCAGCCTGTATCCACTTGCATAGGTGGTATACACTCTGTTCTTTGTATCTCTCTCCTTCTCGACCATTATCTATCCCGGATGTTGCCTTTCTTGTTTCGTCCTTACCGCCACCACTTCTGTTACTTGGCGATTTTAATGCCCATCATTTCCTCTGGGGGGGTCTCACTGTGATTCCCGTGGCATTCAGTTGGAGACTTTTCTTGCTTCCCACCCCCTCCATGTTTTAAATGCAGGTACTCCCACCTGTTTTGATCCTCGTATTCATGCTCTCTCTTGCATTGGTCTCTCAGTCTGCTCTTCCTCTGCTGCACTAGACTTCACCTGGTCTTTTCTCCCAGACTTACATGACAGCGATCATTTTCCAATCATTCTTACTTCTCCTTGATATTCACCACCTCTCCATAGCCCACACTGGCAATTTGATCAGGCAGATTGGGACCTTTACTCACAACTAACTACTTTTAGTGAGGTTCCTTCTTCGTCTTCCATTGATGAGCTTTTACACCTCTTCTCGTCCTCCATTTTAACCGCAGCTTCTCATTCTATACCCCAAACCTCGGGCAGGCATTCTCAGAAGTGCATGCCTTGGTGGTCTCCTGCTTGTGCTCGTGCAGTACGTTTGAAACGCACTGCATGAGGCAGGTACCGGCACAATAGAACCGCTGAGAGACTACTTGAGTTTAAGCAGAAGTGTGCGGTCACTCGCCGTGTCATTCGTGACGCTAAACACACTTGCTGGTGAGATTATGTTTCCACCATCACCTCTGCTTCCTCTATGAGTGCAGTCTGGAAAAAAGTGTGGGAAATTGAGTGGTAAATACTCTCCTGACCCGGCTCCTGTTCTGTGGGTTGCCGGTGTTGATATAGCAAACCCACTTGATGTTGCCATTTAAATTGGCAGTCATCTGGTCCGTATTTCTCAGGAGCTCCATCTATGCCCCTCGTTTCTTTCCTCAAAGTCTGCTAGAGAGTTAGCACCCTTGGACTTTTCTTCTCTCAAAGAAGAACCGTATAATGTGCCTTTTACACTTCGAGAACTAGAGGTGACACACACAGCTTGCCGATCATCAGCAGCTGGGCCTGACGACATTCATATTCGGATGTTACAACATTTACATCAGTCAGCCCTTGTAGTCCTCTTACACCTCTTCAATCTTATTTGGTCACAAGAAGTTCTTCCCCAGCTGTGGAAATCTGCCATTGTTCTCCCTTCCGCAAACTGGGTACTACGGGACATGATGCCTCCCACTATCGTCCCATTGCTCTTACCAGTGCAGTTTGCAAAGTGATGGAACGTCTGGTAAATCGACGTTTAATGTGGTATTTAGAGACACACAACAGTCTCTCCACTAGTCAATATGGCTTTCGTAAGGGCCGTTCTACCATAGACCCCTTACTACGTTTAGATACGTATGTTCGTAATGCCTTTGCGAATAACCACTCAGTTATTGCCATATTTTTTGACCTTGAGAAGGCATATGACACAACTTGGAGGTATAATATTTTGGCCCAAGCCCACTCCTTAGGCCTCCGAAGCAATCTACCGTCCTTCCTTAAGAACTTTTTAACTGACAGATATTTCTGTGTTCGGGTTAATAATGCGCTCTCCCCAGACTTTGTCCAAGCTGAAGGTGTCCCCCAGGGATGTGTTCTGAGTACAACACTTTTTCTCCTTGCTATAAATGATTTGGCCTCTAGTCTTCCATCCAATATTTGGTCATCACTCTATGTTGATGACTTCGCTCTTGTTTGTGCAGGCGCTGTCACCTCATTACAGTTTCTCTCCAGCATGCGGTTGACCGTGTTTCTAATTGGGCCACCACACATGGGTTTAAATTTTCCAGTACCAAAACTCACCAAATTACTTTAACTAGACGTTCTGTCATCTCCGATCATCCTTTGTACCTTTGTGGCTCATGTATCCCTGAATGTGATAGTCAAGTTTCTAGGCCTTCTCTTTGACCGTAGGTTATCCTGGAAACCTCACATTACCTCTCTGAAGGCAGCTTGTCACAGTCGGCTGAACCTTCTTAAAACCCTTGCTCATCATTCATGGGGAGCTGATCGTCGAACTCTCCTTCGCCTACATTCAGCCCTCATTTTATCGAAACTCAATTATGGTGATCAGATCTATTCAGCAGCCTTTCCTGCTACTCTCTCTAGCCTTAATTCCATCCATCATCAGGGATTACGTTTATGCCTTGGTGCTTTTCGCTCTTCCCTTGTTGAGAGCCTCTATGCAGAAGTGAATGTTCCAACCTTGTCCGATCGCCGTGATGCCCATTGCCTTCGCTACTATGTATGCTCTCATGATCTCTGCAATCCTTCCATTTATAGAATAGTCACTGATATTAGTAGACATTATTTGTTCGCCGCCCCTGTTTGCTCCGTCCCTTTTCTCTTCGCCTACATTCGCTCTTGTCTTCCCTTCAGTTGCCACCTTTCTATGTTCATGTAGCATCTCACTTTTCCCTACCCCCCTGGGAAGTTCCAGCTGTTCGAGTCTGTTCTTTCTCACTCCCTTGCTCAAAAGCCCAACTGCCTACGGTAGCTTCCCGCTCTCTTTTTCTTGACCACTTCCACTCTCATTCTCATGCCATCACAGTGTACACAGATGGCTCTAAGTCTTCTGACGGTGTCGGATTTGCAGCAGTGTTTCTGGACAGCATCGTGCGAGGGCATTTACTGTCTTCGGCTAGCATTTTTACTGCTGAATTGTATGCCATTCTTACAGCACTTATCTGTATTGCATCTTTGCCTGTGTCATCATTTGTGGTTGTTTCAGACTCCCTTAGTGCTTTACAGGCTATACAAAAATTTGATACACCTCACCCCCTAGTTCTCCGTATCCAACTTTCGTTACGCCGTATCTCTACCAAGCATAAAGATATTGTTTTTTGTTGGGTCCCTGGTCATGTTGACGTACAGGGCAATGAACAGGCAGACACTGCTGCGTGGTCAGCAGTACATGACCTTCCAGTTTCATATAGAGGTGTTCCATTCACGGACTGTTTTGCTGTTATAGCTGCCCACCTTCACACCCGTTGGCAACAACGTTGGTCTGCTCTGCTTAATAATAAACTTCATTCTATTAAACCGAGTATAGGTTACTGGCCGTCTTCTTGTCATCAGTGTCGAGGTTGGGAGACGACTCTCTCCCACCTTCGCATTGGCCACACTCGTCTTACTCATGGATATCTCATGGAGAGGCGCCCTGCTCCTCTCTGTGAGAATTGTCAGGTTCCAGTATCGGTCAGCCACGTTCTGTTAGACTGCCCACTCTATCAACGAGCACGCGGAATTTACCTCCAACGTCGTCTTCGCTCTGCTGCTCTCTCTTTACCTTCCCTTCTTGCTGATGGACCCTCCTTTCATCCGGACTCTCTCATTGACTTTTTGACAACAACTGACTTACTCCACAAACTCTGATGATGATACCTTTAGCACTCCCCTCAGCCCTTTCTACCTCAATCTCTTGCTACCCTCTACCCCCGCACTATCCCCTGCCCCGCTGTTTTCTGTAACCTATTAATCATCCCTCCCGCCTTCTGCCACCCGATACCCTCGCTTCCTTCCCTGCCCTGCAGCACTGTATAGCCCTTGTGGTTTAGCGCTTCTTTTTGTTTATAATAATAATAATATCGATGGTCGAATAGGCCCGTTGATAGGCCAACATTGTCAAAGTACCAAATTTTGTTCCACTCCGAGGACATCGAGAAATGAGCTTCTACACAACAAGACGGGCAGCAAGCAGCAACTACACAGTGAATATATGTACCCTGCTCCAGAACATTATTTCGTCTGAGATCATTTATTCCTAGGATGACTCGAGTCTGGAGGATAGTACAGCATAACGACATCAACGAAATAAATTCAGTTGACCAAACGAAATCGCTGGTCTACAGATGGCTACAACTTCATCCTTTTCACCTTTTCAAGGGGGTTCCTTGGCACGGTGAAGAGGCTTTTGATCTGAGGAATTAGACCTTTTGGTTTCCTAATTACCTCCAATTCCACTTCCCTATCACCTTTTCCCTTTCCTTCCCTCTCTTAACCCTCCCTTTTCCCCGCCCAGTTTGTAATCTCTAAGGTCCCCTCTGGCATTACGATTTCTAGGCAGGGGAAGTGTGCTGGGGTTTATCCCACTCTTTGGGATCTCTCGGGAGTAGTGTAATTTGCCGTGGAATCTGGATCATCTGGAGGTACCCTGCTCTCCCGGGAGCTTCTTGTGGGTGTTGGTGTACCGTTTCAACAGGTCTTTGTTCGCTCTCAGCTGCATTATACTGCAGCCCGTATTTATTTGCACAGGTGGTATACCGTTTGCTCATCATCATCTATGGGGAAGGTCCAACTGTGACTCTCGTGGTGATCAGTTGGAGACTCTTCTCACTACTCATCCTCTTCATGTTTTAAATATTGGTTCTCCCACCTATTTTGACTCTCGCACTCAGTCTCTCTCATGCATTGATCTTTCTGTCTGCTCCTCGTCAATTGCCCTTGATTACGCTTGGTCTGTTCTCCCGGATTTGCACGATAGTGATCACTTTCTATTCTTCTTACTCCTTGATGTTGGTGAGAGGCTCGTGATTTAGGGAAATGGATCTGTGCTCCAGTTCCCTGAATTAAGCCTGAATGCCTTCCACATCCCCTCCCCAGGCGCTTCCCCCTTGATTATAATAATAATAATAAATATTCTTCTTACTTTTATTATGTATTCCCGACCGCCTCGTAACCCCCGTTGGCAATTTGGTCGAGTGAACTGGGACTTAGACTCTCATCCTATCGCTTTTGGCGAGGACCCTTCTTCGTCCTCTATTGATGAGCTGGTGCACCAGTTTTCGACTTTGGTTTTGACTGCTGCGTCACGTTCTATTCCTCAAACCTCAAGTAGGCATTCTCAGACATGCGTGCCTTGGTAATCTCTTGTGTTTGCGCGTGCAGTGCGTTTGGAATGTGCTGCCTGGGGCCGTTATCAATATAATCGGATCTCGGATAGTGGGCAAGGGCAAGCGCTCGCCTCGTCATACGCGAGGCTAAACGCACTTGTTGGCAAGACTACGTTTCTACTGTTACCTGGACTTTCCCTGTGTGCGGTTTGGAAGAAGGTATGTTAGTTGTTTGGCAAGTGCGCTCCGAACCCAGCTCCCGTTTTGCGGGTTGCTGGTGTTAGTGTTGAGGAACGTCTTGAGGTTGCCACGGAAATTGGGAACTATCTTGTTCGTGTCGTCCAAGGACTTCACCTCTGTCCCTCGTTTCTCGCGTCTAAGTCTACCAGGAAGCAATTGCCCTTTGATCAAATTTCTCTTCTAATGAAATGGAGCCGTATAGTGTACCTTTCACTCTCCTAGAGCTAGAGTCCACACTTTCCTCTTGCCAGTCATTGGCAGCTGGACCTTATGATATTCGTATCCATATACTACATCGTCTGCATACTACAGCACCTACAGTCCTTTTGCGTCTTTTCAATCTTATTTGGACGCGAGGGGTTCTCCCTCAACAATGGAACTCTGCCATTGTACGACCGTTTCGCAAACCAGGCACCTCAGGGTTTGATACCTCTCACTGACCAGTGCAGTCTGCCAGGTGATGGAACGTTTGGTGATTAGACGTTTGACATAGTATTTGGAGACTCACAATAGTCTTCTCATCACTATGGCTTTCACAAGAGCCACTCTACTTTGGAGCCTTTGCTCCATTTAGATACGTATGTGCAAAATGCCTTTGCTAACAAACGCTCGGTCCTAGCAGTCTTTATTTATCTCGAGAATTCATGTGACACCACTTGGAGGTACAACATCTTCGCCCAGGCCCACTCTTTAGGCCTACGCGGTAATCTACCAACCTTCCTAGCTGCCTTTTTTTTTTATCTGACAGACATTTTTGTGTCCGTGTTGGCGGTTGGCTTTCCTCAGACGTTGGTCAGGCTGAAGGAGTCCCACAAAGTTGTGTCCTTAGCACTACTCTTTTTCTCCTGGCTATAAATGATCTATCTTCCGTTCTTCCATTGCATACTCGGTCGTCACTTTATGTGGATGACTTCACTATAGCTTACGCAGGCTCTATACACAAATAATCCGCACATGGAAGAGAGGAGCTTACGACGACGTCTCGGTCCGACTTGGACCATTGACAAAGTCACACTAACGAAAGGGAGAGCAGGAAGGGTATATATAGGCAGGAGGTGGTAGTAGTAGTAGTAGTGGAGGTGGAAGGTAGTAGTAGTAAGTAGTAGTAAGTACTAAGAAAGAGGAGCACTGCAAGGGAGATAGGTGCCCACAGAGAGTAAGAGCAAGAACACCGAGGGGATGGGGAAATAAATAAAGAAGGAACAAATACACAGGGCAGAAGAAAGACAACCCAAAGGAGAAAAATGAAAGAGGAAATGGGAAGAGCGAGAAGAAGAAAAAGGAGGAATCAGGTTAAGTCACGAGTGCTGTGAAGTTTGGAACATTTTACAATGTAGTGGGAGAGGAAGGCATCTACAGAGACGAAGCCAGGACTAAGATTCATACAAGGAAAGTTGTGTATTAGGGAGGGTTCAACCAGACGGCGACTGTTAAAGTTGGAAGTAGGGAAGCCAGTTTTACCAGAAGACCAGTGAATAGGATGGCTGTGATCTCTGACGTGACAGAAAAGAGCATTGCTAGTGCCGGCAAGCCTAACACTATTTTTGTGCTCCCTAATTCTGTCAGAAAGAGATCGGTTAGTTTCTCCAAAGTATTAAAGAGGACAGGAGGAACAAGAAATAGAGTAGACACGAGCATCTGTAGAGGGAGGAGAGGTATGGACGAAATTAGTGCGAAGAGTGTTAGTCTGGCGGAAAGTAAGTTTGATGTCTTAGGAACGGAGAGAGTCGTTGAGATTAGAAAGACCGGAAATGTAGGGAAGGCAGAGGACAGAAGAATTCCCAGGAGTAGAGAGTTTGGGAGAGAAGAAATTACGTTTAGCACGTGAGAGGGCAGAGTCTATGAAATGGGAAGGGTAGCCAAGACGGGAAAACGAATTATGAAGAGTGGAAATTTTTGATTGAAGGAGGTGAGGATCACAGACGCAGAGGGCACGGAGAAAGAGGGAGATAAGAACACTTTTCTTGACAGAGGAAGCATGATAAGAAAAG